>NC_044400.1:69151850-69451850 GCF_006542625.1 Nomascus leucogenys
ATTAACCATGTATGCTGAAATAGAAGAAAATTCCCTCATTTTCCCAAAGAAAATATTTTTTTAAAAGAATTTGGAACAACTTGGATTATATAAAGTTCTGAGATATAGGTAAAATGGCCATGTCTATTAATGATGTCTAACTTATTTAGTTAGATACACACCTGACTTTTTTTTTTTTTGAGATGGAGTCTCACTCTGTTGCCCAGGCTGGAGTGCAGTGGCACGATCTCAGCTCACTGCAACCTCCAACCTCTCAGGTTCAAGTAATTCTCTTGCCTCAGCCTCCCAAGTAGCTGAGATTACAGGCACCCGCCACCACGCCTGGCTAATTTTCATATTTTTAGTAGGGATGGGGTTACACCATGTTGGCCAGGCTGGTCTCAAACTCCTGACCTCAAGTGATCTGCCTGCCTCAGCCTCCCAAAGTGCTGGGATTACTGGCATGAGCCACCACGCCCAGACACCTCCCATTTTATATAAAATGACATTTTAGTATAGATATATTTTTTCTCACTTTTATATTTCATTCCATTGTTTTTCAAACATTTCAGCTGCAACATCTGTGTCTGGATATCACTATAATCATTTTTGATTGAACAGTTGTTTAGAGCTTGGTTGCAACTGAGTTGTTTGAGATAGATCCTTTTTGGGGGGCACTTTTTATATTTAATGTGTATCAAACACGTGGAAAACTTGCAAGATGAATGCATGGATTTCTGTTCACACCCTTTGGCCACATTCTTCAAGGGTCACCATTTTGCACCATTTGCTTTATCATGTTTTATCAGTTTGTCTGTCTGTTCATATCATTTAATATATACATGCATAAAATAATATGCATTTTGTTCTTTTCTCAAAAGGTAAGTTGGGGATAAGTTGTAGACATCATCATGCCTTTTTACCCCTAAATATTTCGTTGTCCTTCCTAACTTTACATAATCATATAATGATCAAAATTAGGATAACATTGACCCGACACTGCCATTTAATCCACAGTGTCCATTCAAATGTTGATCTTTCCAAAAATGCCTTTATAACTATCTTCTCTTTTTCCAGTCCCGGGTCCAGGCCAGGATCACACATTGTCATTTATTGTCATGTCTCTTTCATTCCTGTTAATCTGGAACAGTTTCTAGAGTGTGTCTTTTCTTTTGTGACACAGACATTTTTGGACAGGCCATTTACTTTGTAGAATGGTCTTCAGTTTAGGGTTGTTTGATGTTTTCTTGGGATTAAAGGTACTCATACTTGCCAGGGAAATATCACAGTAGTGATATTATGTTCTTGGACATCATGTGAGAGGCATATGATGTTTGTCCCAGTATTGGTAGGAGCTAGAGCACTTCAAATCCATGTATAATGCTGTAAGTGGAAAAACTATTCCAGATTACTCACTAGTATAACCACTGACTACATTGCTTTTAAAAGTGACTTTAAAAAGTTTGTTTACAATTTTATTGAACCATCTTTAGTATTTGAAATTGTGAAGTCATATATATTACATTTGTGTTACATTTCTTTGCCTTGTTTTTTTTTTAGCTGATTACAGCAAGAGACCTCCAGACATCAAAAAATTAGTGCTTGTCAAGGAGGGTCTGAGCTGTGTTTTTCCCAAATAACACTCTATTGTTTAAAAGAAACTTCACACCTGTAAGCCTAGCACTTTGGGAGGCTGAGGCGGGCGGATCACAAGGTCAGGAGATCGAGACCATCCTGGTCTAACTCAGGGAAACCTCGTCTCTACTAAAAATACTCAAAATTAGCCCGGCATGGTGGCAGGCGCCTGTGATCTCAGCTACTTGGGAGGCTGAGGCAGGAGAATGGCGTGAACCCAGGAGACGGAGCTTGCAGTGAGCGGAGATCACGCCACTGCACTCCAGCCTGGGCGACAGAGCAAGACTTCGTCTCAAAAAAAAAAAAAACTGCGATTTTACCCTATAGTATAGATGCTGTGGGACTTGGATATACAATGACTTCTTTCTTCATGAGGAATCGTTTTGAAGGTAACAACCTCATCTTATATTTTGTTTTATAAATTTTCAGCTTCCACCTGTGGATGCAGAACTTGACAACATTAATAACGTTCTTAGGACAGATTTGGATGGCCTGGTCCAACAGGTATGCTTTTGGAAAAAATGCAATCACTGATTTTATATCATTTTAAAGGGTGGACTAGTACATAAGAAAATAGGAAATAACAAAAAAGCAGTGAAATTCTAGAGAAAGGTTGCCAAGAAGGGTGATAGCTATTACCTTCAAGGCAATTGTGTTCATCTTTCCGGTTCCCGGAATTTTTGTTAAGCATCTATGACATGTAAAGTGGCATGCTAAGAAGAACATGACCTCTGCTTTCCTAGGCCTCAGAATTTAGTGGGTGTAATGCTGCACCCCACACTGATTCTAATACAAAATGCTGTCCCCCTCTTCCAGTGAGTCAGCTATACTGGTTTTCTTTTTGCTCTTACCCACCTTCACGCATTTGCACACGCTCTTCCCTCTGCTTGGCACTCTCTTCTTCCCCCCCCTCCTAGTAGCCTAGCTACTTAGTTGCTTTGTTTTGTTTTGTCTTGTTTTTTGAGATGGAATCCCCCTCTGTCACCCAGGAGGGAGTACAGTGGTACTATCTCGGCTCACCGCAACCTCTGCCTCCTGGGTTCAAGCGATTCTCCTGCCTCAGCCTGTTGAGTAGCTGGGATTACAGCTTTGCGCCACCATGCCTGGCTGAGTTTTGTATTTTTAGTGGAGACGAGGTTTCACCATGTTGGCCAGGCTAGCCTCGAACTCCTGACCTCAAGTGATCTGCCCCCACCTTGGCCTTCCAAAGTGCTAGGATTACAGGCATGAGCCACCGCACCCGGCCGCTACTTAGTTTTTTAAGCTTCATACATCACCTTCTTCTTTTTTTTTTTTTTTTTAAGATGGAGTCTTGCACTGTTGCCCAGGCTGGAGTGCAGTGGCATGATCTTAGGTCACTACAACCTCTGCCTCCCAGGTTCAAGCAATTCTCATGCCTCAGCATCCCGAGTAGCTGGGATTACAGGCACGTGCCACTGCACCCTGCTAATTTTTGTATTTTTAGTAGAGACGGGGTTTCGCCATGTTGGCCAGGCTGGTCTCAAACTCCTGACCTCAGGTGATCCACCCGCCTTGGCCTCCCAAAGTGCTGGGATTACAGGCATGAGCCATCGCGCCCAGTCCATATATCACCTTCTTAAGAGGCCTTTCCTGGGCTTCTTGACTAGGTCAAACCCTTTTTAATACATTCTTGCAGCATTGCAAATATTCTCTGTTAATTTCCTCATAACTGTAATTATTTCTTTAATGTCTCCCTTCCCACCACTGGACTGTAAACCCCCAAAAAGGCAGGGACAGCATTGGTCTGGAATTCCCTGATTTCCCCAGTAGCTTACCAAATCTTGCTGTTTATTCAACCAATAGATACTGAGTATGCAATAAATATTTCTTTTTAGATTATGGTTCAGTAGAGTGCCTGGGCCTATGGGAAAATGAGAGAATAGTTTTATTCTTGACTCTATCTTTTACCATGGATGTAAAAAGTCTCAAATCTCTATTAACCCATTTATGCCTAGTGTTCCATTATTGGAACGCTAAGCTTGTGGGAGTTATTTATATCCTACTGCCAAATGTCATCATCAGGTTCTGATTCTTCACAAATAATATTTGCAACCTTCAGCATAAATGGATTAAACACTTGTCTACATGTGTTTACCAGACACTTACTTACTGACAAAGTAAGTGGGCCCTTAAACAAGTTATTCAAAATTTCTTGGTCTTTGCACTCTGGTGTTACTTCATATGTTAAAGAAGGCATTGAACTGGGAGATCTGTAAGACACCCCCCATAACATCTGCAAATCCAGACACAGATGAGTGTCAAGGAGTCAGGCACATAGAAAACCAGCACAAGCACTGGTGTGCTGAGTAGCTTCGTCTCCTTGGAGGAAACAAGTCATGGATTTTCATTTTGTGACATCTGATGTAGCTAGGCTAAGGTGGAAACTGGCTGGCACCATAAATCTTACGAAGGTTGAAAGTGCTGTACTTTGCCCTGGCAGACGGCTAAGTACACCAGCAGACAGTGAAGAAACACCCACTAAACCTCTCCAGAGGAAAGGCTGGATGTTTAGTTGAATTATTTGGAAAGAATGATATTTCCCTCTCATGGGGGGTTTAGCCCCAAAGCCCTATCGCTTGGCACAGTTGTTTTTTGTTTTTGTTTTATCCTCACCACAGTTGTGTCCTCTGTAAGCCATGCTTTGGGACTTTTTTTTTTTTTTCAGTTAGACTATATCTCTAATTTTAATTTTTATTAGAAAGTAAGATTCTGTTTTTAGAAATTCACTTTCTGTCTGCCCATGGGATATTGTACCGATCAGGGTCTCTTAACCTCAGCACTGCTGATACTGTGCATGGCTGTTAGCGGCGGGGGCTCTCCTGTGGGTGGCAGGGTATTTATTAGCATCCTTGGCCTCTCCCCACACAATCCCAGCAGCACCCCACAACTGTGATAACCAAAATGTCTCCAGACTTTGCCAAACATACCCCAGTTGAGAACAAAATTTCTCCCAGTTGAGAACCACTGGTATAGATGTATGTACCCATAATAGTACCTAGGCTCTGTGTAAATATGTTGATTTTAAAATTATGGGGACCCCCTATATGAAAAACTTCTAACATGATCTTTGATTGATGTAATTTAAAGACAATGCTCTCTAAAGGGGACTTTAAGACTCTTGATGACCATATAATGATCCTTTCACCCTTAAGATGAATGTTATATTTTTATTTTGCCTCTCTACTCATACTAAGTTGCAAAATGAGTGACTAGTCAACTATTCTTCAACTTAACTCTGTACATCCTTTTATTTTGAAATATTTTTCAGGGCTATCAATCCCTTAATGATATACCTGACAGAGTACAACGCCAAACCACAACTGTCGTAGCAGGTGAGATTCACAGTTTGAGGTGATTTTGTGATTGGAAGGTCAGTACAGAGAAATGTGTTGCCAAGTATTGCATTGTTCTTTTCCTCTTCAAAAAACAGTTTCTCATTAAAACCGTCAAAACTGAACAAATACTAGAGCTTTACAACTGTGTCACTTCATTCGGTGATTTAAAAACAAGAACAAACCTATTATTGAACACTGATAACATCATCCAGCCCAGCCGGCAGCTGCCACGTGGTTGAGGGTCACAGTGTGATCCAGGTCCCCAGAGTGTGCACCTTCAGATCTTACAGCAGCCACAGTTTGGAAACTCATTCTGATTTTCACTGAAGAGAAAAACTGTAGATTATTATATTTCCTAGACAAACTTAAAATCAAACTTTTTTTTTTTTTTTTTTTTGAGACAGAGTCTCGCTCTGTTGCCCAGGCTGGAGTGCAGTGGTGCGATCTCGGCTCACTGCAAGCTCCGCCTCCCGGGTTCACACCATTCTCCTGCCTCAGCCTCCCGAGTAGCTGGGACTACAGGCGCCCGCCACCACGCCCGGCTAATTTTTTTGTATTTTTACTAGAGATGGGGTTTTACTGTGTTAGCCAGGATGGTCTCGATCTCCTGACCTCGTGATCCACCCACCTCAGCCTCCTAAAGTGCTGGGATTACAGGCGTGAGCCACCGTGCCCTGCCAAAATCAAACTTTTTAAAGGAATACTGTGTAAAAGGATTTATTTTGTCTATTAGGAAGATTTTAATCTGTCCACTGATGCTGAGGCAATAGTATTTTAGGCTCCTAAGGTTGCTTACAATTTTGGAGAGACAGAATCAATATGGAGAGGATTCTACTCAAATTATTGAATAGTGCTGTATTTGGGTTACGGGATTTGGGGTGAACGTACAGAGGGAGAGAATGCAGGGTAAGCAGTTCTTTGTGCAAGGATAGAGACAAACCTGGGTTATTTGCGTGGAGAAGAAATCTCTGGGCTGGGCGCAGTGGCTCACGCCTGCCATCCCAGCACTTTGGGAGGCCAAGGCAGGTAGGTCACCTGAGGTCAGGAGTTCGAGATCAGCCTGGCCAACATGGTGAAACCCCATCTCTACTAAAAACACAAAAATTAGCCAGGCATGGTGATGCACCCCTGTAACCCCAGCTACTTGGGAGGCTGAGGCAGGAGAATCACTTGAACCCAGGAGGAGGAGTTGCAGTGAGCCGAGATCGTGCCACTGCACTCCAGCCTGGGCGACTCTCTCTCGAAAAAAACCAAAAACAAACAAACAAAAAAGAACAGAAAAGAAATCTCTGAAGCTATGTAAAGCTATCTTCTATTTCTTTTAAAAATCATTTTAGTGCTGCTTTTAACTGTTGAGTAAGTGGTTTTAAAATATTATGTTAGAGATACTTGATTATTTTTCCCTGATAGTGTTTTTTTGACCCATGAAGAGTTTGAGTAAAAAAGTATTTTATCTTGCTACATAACAATTTAGATGTTTTGTGGATTTCCTTTTGCATAATATAAGATTCTACTTTAAAATATTAAGATATTAAGGACAAGGTTCAGACTTTCATGTGTTAACCTCTGAAGGCTGATGCATGCTGTACGTCTGACAGCCACCTGCTCACTAATCTCTGTGTTTAATTTTTTGGTTTCCCCTCTCTGGACCTCTCCTGCCCATACATGCAGCCCTTCCTTGTAAGTCTGACACAGCAAATTGTGCTGCATGCATTGAGTGTGGCCCATGGTGCATGGTGCCATTGCCTGAGCACAAGCCAGCATTTTCCTAGAGCTGGGCCAGTGCCGCTCTGTCAGCCTGGATAGCAGGTGTTTAGTTTCATGTCCTTAGCTCTCGTGTTTAGGTTGTCTCATCCCAACCTGAAAAAATTATTTAGTGCCAACTCTGTGCCAGGCTCTGCCAGGCATTGGGCTGTGAGATGCATAAGCCATGAGTTCTGCTTGTCCTTTAGCCAGCCATGTGTACACAAACTTGTTGTCACACTCTGGCACCATGACCAGGTTTGTGCCAGGGAAACAAGGTGAGGAGAGGCTAGTGGGAGGCTGCCTGGAAAAGGGAACATCGAGAGAGGTTTGAAGAGGTGCCGAGAGAGGGCACCAGCCACATAGAGAGTCGTCAGAGTAGCAAAGTCACGGAGCCATGTCGTGCATGAGGGCAAGCCAGGCTGAGAAGCAGGCAGGAGCCCTAGGAGCTGCTCCTAGAAGATGGGAAGGCTGCATTCCCCATCTCTCAAAATCTCAGAAGTAACCAAGAGACCCACTGAGTCATTTTGGCCAAGGATCCTCAGGTGTTTTCACACACGAGCCGTTTGGAGAAGGCAACAAGCCCCCAAGGAGTAACAGTCCTTTCTCGACGAGTCACATCCAAACACGTGACACTCTGTTGCTCGCTTCTGTGTCTTTGATTTCTAGATGTCATAGCTATGTGAAAAACAAACTTTAAAAAAGTGTCCAGGGCCGGGTGTGGTGGCTCACTGCTATAATCCCAGCACTTTGGGAGGCTGAGGCAGGAGGATAACTTGAGACCAGGAGCTCAAGACCAGCCTGGGCAACATAGTGAGATTCCATCTCCCCATCTCTACAAAAAGTAAAATCATAAAAAATTAGCTGAGCATGGTGGTACACACCTGTAGTCCCAGTACTTGGGAGGCTGAGGTGGGAGGATCCTTGAGTCCAGGAGGTTGAGGCTGCAGTGAGCCATGATCGTGCCACTGCACTCCAGCCTGGGCAATACAGAGAGATCCTGTCTCAAAAAGAAAACAAAAAGTTTCTTGCCATTTTTATGTGATTACGTTTTGGACCAAGCTACCATTCTACTCTCTACCTGAAGTTCACCGGGAGCCTCAGGATAATATTTTGAGAACTGCTCGTCTTGTCTCTGCTGCTGCAAAGAGATTCACCTCTCTTGCAGGATCAGTGGACTTTTAACTGATTAGTGTGTTCTTAGTATGTCCGTGTCAAGAATCACTTGGATACAGCCACCTTCAGAACTCATGTGAGCATTGGTTCAGGTGAAATCCTGCACCTCAGGTGAGTTGATTTTAGGACCTGCTGTGATGGACACTCTCCAGAAAACTGGTTTTCTTTGAACTTAACTCCTGTCTGAGAAATTAGGACCGATAGCAAAAGAAACTGGCCACTGAGACTACTATTGGTTTTTGCATAGAAAAGACACAGACGTACTTCCTAAGACGTCTCAATTTGTATCAGTCAGGTAAAATTTTAACAAAAATATCACCCAGAGTCACTTGTGTTTTTCTGTTTGTTTGTTTTTTAAATGGGCCTTGAGAATTACTCTGTTCCTGAAGACTTTTTTTTGGTTTTTTTTTTTTTTTTTGAGAGCGAGTCTTGCTGTGTCACCCAGGCTGGAGTACAATGGCACAATCTTGGCTCACTGAAACCTCTGCCTCCCAGGTTCAAGTGATTCTTCTGCCTCAGCCTCCCGAGTTACAGGCGTGTGCCACCACAACTGGGTAATTTTTGTATTTTTAGTAGAGATGGGGTTTTGCCATGTTGGTCAGGCTGGTCTCGAACTTCTGACCTCAGGTGATCCTCCCACCTCAGACTCCCAAAGTGCTGGGATTACAGGGTGTGAGCCACTGTGCCCGGCCCTGAATACTATTTCTTAGAGGGAGAAATTATTATTATTATTTAATTATTTTCCCAAAAGCATGTAACGGGAACTTTAGGGTCAGATACACCCGAGTTTCAATCCCGTTACCAGAGCTTTCTTTAAAAGACCCATGGGCAATTAATTGAATCTCTGTGAGCCTCCAGGTCGCTGCTAGTAAAATGGGGAATGAGAATATGTACCTCAGTGAAATAAATGAGTTACCATTTATAAAAGTGCCTGGCACATGGTCTGCACACTATACATTTTAATCACTTGATCTACTTTAAGTAAAGTAAGTGGAAGAAGGAAACTGGCTTGACTTCAGTACCATCTCATTAAAGTCAGTGCTCACAGCTTGCTGTTTTGTTAAGTAATTGCTTTTCGATGGTCTTGGCTATATTCATGCTTGTTGTTGAATCTTATCATATTTTAAACAAAAATATAACATGAGAAAAACTAAAGGTGGTTCAGGCTTTTCTGTTTGGTTCCAAAACAAAGTTTCTATTTCCTTCATGTTTGCAAATGCATAACAAAGGTATCTTTGTTTTCAGGTATCAAAAGGGTCTTGAATTCCATTGGTTCAGATATTGACAATGTAACTCAGCGTCTTCCTATTCAGGATATACTCTCAGAATTCTCTGTTTATGTTAATAACACTGAAAGTTACATCCACAGAAATTTACCTACATTGGAAGAGTATGATTCATACTGGTGAGTGTCTCCTTGGAGCTGGTGAACTACAAGAGTGAACTTTGTAGAGAACGAGATAAAAATCTGACATTAGCACCAGGATAATCTTATGAGAGCAAATTGTACAAGGAGGCCATGACCTGATATATGTTAACCCCAGTTTACGTTCATTAAAAAAGTTGAAGTGCTCGCTTAGACCAGGCAGCACATATACTAAAATTGGAACAATGCAGAGAAGGTTCGCATGACTCCTGTGTACAGATGATATGCAAATTTGTAAAGCAGTCCACGTTTATTTTTAAGTTGAAGACTGGATCTTCGTGAGCCAAATACTTGATAATTTGCAACTTTGATGTCATTAGTGGTTTCTGGAATACTAGTTATAATTATCAAACCAGACATGTAATGAGATTTTAAAGCTTAAAAGTAATTAAGAAGGACATCTGGGAAATATTCTTTTCTATTTTATAAACCAGTATGAACATTGGTTTATAAAATAAATATGCAGAGGTTGGTTCTTACTGAAAGAGCATCCTTTTCATAGCTGTGCCTTGAAACCAGTGAATTGCTCCCAGAGCTTAGTTGAGTGGCTGTGGTACCCACTGGTTGTCCCATTAGAAAATGTGAGTGGTGGGGTTTGGCCCGGGGTGAGGGTGGTGGACATCCCAGCCAGAGCCCTGGGGAGGGAAGGACTTGGAGGCTCAGGAAATTTAGAGGATCATGTATTATGGAAGATGTACTTCCCTCTCTGAAGAGCTCAGCTGCCCTTCATATCTCCCAAGCCCATGGGGAGTCCGGAGACTCATTCTCATGTGGATTATTTCTTATACAAGACCACAAGATACGTAATTAAAATTATAGCAGTTGCTACCATTTAAGGGACAGTTTCAGTGTGCCCACCAAGCACTTTCTGCACATTTCTTTTAATGCTCACAAAAATCCCCTGGCCTGTGTTCCACTAAGCAGATACTCCTTTAACTCTAAAAGTTTTCTGAGGCCAGTCTCCATGGCTTATTTAATTTTGTGCCCTCACTGTCTTGAACAAACCTCCCCAGAATGGCTGCCTGTGGCTATTACTATAATTACTGAGATTGCTCTTAATTGAATGAAAAGCTTCAGTGGCGACTTTTGTCAAGAGGCACCAAGCAGAAGTAAATTCTTTGTTTTTTAGTGTCTTAAATGTTGGGAAGCATTACTACCCTTGAATGCCTCTTGCTGCCGGGAAAGGTTGTTCTACCTTCCGGGAATGCCAGTAAGGCCTAATTGAGGATCCATTATCCTAAAATGTCTCGCAGGACCATTATGAAATTGAGATTTGCATTCTGCAGGCATTTGATTTAGGATGCTCATAAAATTCTAAATACCCCATGCATCTGCCACGTAATCTGGTTCAGTAAAGAACACAGTGGCCCCAAATATTTCTGCAACCACAAAATATTTTAGAAAAAGGCCAGGGAAAAAAATCCAGTATTTCTTTATCTGTAGTCTAGTCATGATCTAGCCATATGCCTTCATTATTATAATAGGCACTTAGAACATCAGAAACCTTAAAAGAACATAAAAATCTTAAGGGTGTTTTCATCAGTAGCCTTGGAGAAGCTCAGCGTGCCGTGCTTATGAACCCTGTGTGACACCCATGGGAATCAAGGCAAAGGAAGGAAGCAATGATCCCATGACCACCAAGAACAATACAAACCTAGAATCAAAATAAAAGTTTCTCTGTTGGTTGAATTGGAAGACAAAGGGTGTGAAGGGATCTTTTCACTCAACATTATTGTCCTCTGAGGAGTTGATAGAAGACTCTGATTTTAGAAGCCAAGAATAACTCATCGGCTCCAGCCTTAGTCCAGCAGCTTTTGTGTTAGGGTGGCGTCACCTGTGTCACGTATACTAACAATGTGCTTGCTTCTCCAGGTGGCTGGGTGGCCTGGTCATCTGCTCTCTGCTGACCCTCATCGTGATTTTTTACTACCTGGGCTTACTGTGTGGTGTGTGCGGCTATGACAGGCACGCCACCCCGACCACCCGAGGCTGCGTCTCCAACACCGGAGGCGTCTTCCTCATGGTGTGAGTGTCTGCTCCTCGCTGTCACATGGGGGTGGGAGTGCAGGAGAGAGACTGGGTGCTGACTCTGGTGTTACATGAACCCGGTGCCCTCTGGGCCACGTATGCGGGGTTCCAGCTCCCAGGTCGCGAGGAGGAGAGATCTTGCTGTGATGGGACCTTCCTTGATTTGGGTACTTCTGTCAAGCCTAAACATTAAAAACAAACAAACAACAACAACAACACTAAATTACTTGCATTTTGATAGACCAGCTTAAGCACACTATTTATATATGGCAGGCTCCTTTTAAAAGCAGCTGGGCCTGCTCTCTTGATTTCTATTGTTCCTTCTTTTTATTCATTCATTCATTTATTCACTCACCAGAGGCTGAGCCAATCTCTTGTAGGACAGCAGTATTGGTCAGCAGTATTGCTAGCTTGAAACTCTAGAAACTTGATTTAGAACTAAGGCTGCCAAGGCAGAACCCTTAGGATTTAGACAAGTAGCCTAGATTAGGCATGAGAACAGGTGTGAGGCGGCAGGGAGAGGTATGCCTGCGGCAGAAGACTGGAGTGACTGTCCCTGCTTTAAAGACATTCACCTGCAAGTTTGTGTCTTTGAAAAACCTTTGACGACACGTATGGGTACGACAAAGCATAGCAGGCATGAGCCAGGTGCACCTGGAGCCAAAGCCAGAGCCAGACATGTAAGCTAGGATGTGGTGTGATGGCTTTGAATGCTCTGCAGAGAGACAGCTGTGTGGGTTCTAAGTCAATATTCTCTTCTTGATAAGATCATGAAGAATCAGCAGTAGGGAGTGAGATGGGGCTCGAGATCAGTGGTTAAGGTTTGAAACAATTCCTTTGGGGGGTGAAGAACCAAAACCTGAGTCGCGTTCTCTCATTTATCCACTGAAGTCACTAGCACGGGGCTGTGAGTGAGCGTGCTGGAGAGCAGGTGCTGTGCATTAATTTGATTAATTTGTTTTTTAAAACTGAGTCTTCAAACCAAATTTTCACACACACACACACACACACACATACACACACACACACAACAAACAAAAAAGCTTTGGGTCACTGGAACAATAAATCAAGCTTCTTATAAGCTATGATTCTAAATTATTTCCCTAAAATAATTAGGCTCCAGTATGGTATAGGCCTTTACTAACAAGAGTCTTAAAATAACCTTAGAGCTAATGACCTGAGGTCTACCAGGGCTGGACAAAGAACTCCACACAAAGAGAAGCCTAGATGCTCACAGGCCAAAGCTTAAGAAATTATATTTGTCTGGGCACGATGGCTCACGCCTGTAATCCCAACACTTTGGGAGGCCGAGACAGGCAGATCACTTGAGGCCAGGAGTTCGAGACCAGCCTGACCAACATGGCGAAACCCCATGTCTACTAAAAATACTAAAATTAGCCAGGCATGGTGGTGCACACCTGTAATCTCAGCTACTTGGGAGGCTGAGGCACGAGAATCGCCTGAACCCGAGAGGCAAAGGTTACAGTGAGCTGAGATCATGCCAACTGCACTCCAACCTGGGTGACAGAGTGAGAACTGTCCAAAAAAAAAAAGAGAGAGAAAGAGAGAGATGAAAGAAAGAAAGAGAAAGAAAAAGAAAAAGAAAGAAAGAAAAGAAAGAAAGAAAGGAAAGAAAGAAAGAAAGAAAAAGAAAGAAAGAAAGAGAAAGAAAGAAAGAAAGAAGAGAAAGAAAGAGACAAAAATTAGCTGCAAGTACCTCTGGACAGAGAAGAAAAGAAGGAGAAATCACATCTGCAAGGAAAAAGGAATTTGTCTTCCCTTGTTCAAATGTACACAGATACACAAAAATACATTAAACAGAAGATTATTAGGTTGGTGTAAAAGTAATTACAGTTTTTGCCATACTTTTAATGTTTAATTGATTTTAAGTTGAATGTTACAAATTTAACAACCCTGATACTTGGTTGTCAGTGTTTTGGTGGAGTGTGTGTATATACATATATTTCCATCTTTTTAAACTACTTGTAAGGTAGGGTAAATTGCTCTGAAAAATGGTGCACCCCTCATCGAAATTTTATTCACACTTTTTAAAGGGATACAACCAAAAATGTGATATCCAGCTTCAAAGACAGAAAAAATAAAACAGAGCAATCATCAACAAATTGATGGAGGCTAAAAGCTACCTTATTTTAGATATACTAGTTCTATAGACATGAAGACCTGTGGCATGGAGGCCATAGGATTCATCTCAGCAGCAGAAAGAAGGCTGGTAACTGTCAGATGTTGTTCGATTCATTTCAAGGAGTCTGCAGACTTAGGGTGGCTATGATTTCTTTATTGTTGAATGCCACCAGTCAGCACGGCACGCTTTGCTGTGCTTGGCAGAATTCTCTACTTCTTGAGGTATCTGGTAAACAACTGGATAATTGCAAAAGGAGGAGATGATACAAGCGTCACCAGTCTAATCAGACTAATTGGAAGAATGCAGTTTCTTTTTTTAAAACTGTTTACTTGCCTGTAGAAACCAGAAAGAGTATGTGTAGTTTTGCTGCAACCAAAACACCACCTGCTCTATAAAAATGGTGACACCATCCAATCAAGAGCATGTGATTGGATGCTCTCTTTCAAAAGCTTGTGTCTCTTTCAAAAGCAAGCAGGAATTCTTACCTCCCAAAAGGAAACCAGTGAAAGATCTGGAAGGAGGAAATTCAGAGAGCCCTGGCTCTGCTCTGATCTTTCATCTTCAGATGGTCCCAGAAGCATTTTATTTTAATTTTATTTTCGTGGAGACAGTCTCGCTTTGTTGCCCAGATTGGTCTTGGATTCCTGGTCTCGAGATCCTCTGGCCTCAGCCTCCCAATGTGTTGGGATTACAGGTGTGAGCCGCTACCCCTGGCCTCGGGAGCATTTTAGCAGCTGAATAGGATGCAGTGGTGAATGTATTATCTGTTGCAGGGGGGCGTAGGAGGCCTCTCCAGAGATAAGGAGATCTAACAGAGGCACAAGCATCTCTTGATTTGAAGCCCATCATAAAACTTCCCATTTTAGGTATTGACAACAATGCCAAGAGCAGCCACAGGTATCACAAACTGGGCACATTCCTATGGCTGGTGGCAGTTTCTGAGGTTATGGAAAGCAGTTTGTCAGGCTATATGGCAAGGGCTGTAAAAAGACCATGATGCTTTTTGCCCAATAATTTCCATTTTGGGGAATCTAGGTGAAGGAAGTAGGCCAAACTATAAAGAAAGCATCATGAAGAGGGAGGTGTTTGTGCAGTGTTAGTTATGATAGTGAAGCACTGGAAACAGCCTACATGTAGCTGTAGGAGAGTGGCCAAGTGAGTTATGACATATCCATGCGTGGAAGATCACTTGGCCCCTGAAGTGATAACTAGGTGACTGTCCTGATTTGTTGACAAAAGTTTCTAAGATAATGCATTTGAAAGGGGGTCAGAAAATGATGCATGTATTATCCTAACTGTGCAAATCAGGGGTTAGTCAGCAAGCTTTTCCCAAGAAGGGCCGAGTAATAAATATTTTAGGTTCTGCTGGCCACACACAGTCTTTGTCGCATATTCTTGTCCTTTTCACCTTCTTTTGCTCTTTCATCTTACTCTTATTCTCCTCCTCCTCTTCCTCGTTTTCAATATTTTCAGTACACATTAGCCATTATCTCACTAACCTTAGAAAAACAGACCTTGGGCAGTGGTTCACCTACCCCTGATCTAGGAATGTGCATATTTAGAAAATAAAGGCTGGAGATAGTGACTGTATGCGATTTAGAGTAAGAGTCATGGTGCTCTTTTTAGACAGCTGTCTTGGTTTTTATGAGTTGTTTAACTCCAACACACAGACACACATGCTCAGACAGGGATCCTGGCGTGGCCTCACTCACTTCTTTGTGCTCTCCCAGACTCAGAAGCCTTGTAGGTCAGGCTGACCTAGGCCTTTCCAGTGAACATTACTTGCTATTTATTTTAGTGAAGATACACAAATATTGTAATTATGGCTTTGGCAGCTGCAGCTAAAGGAGAGAATTGTGCCCTTAGGAGGGGATGCTGTGGTGATTGCGAGCATCAGCCCACACCCTTCTGAGGCTCCTTCCTAGTGTATGATATTTGATTTGGCAACTGCACGTAGATCGATTTAAGAGTTTGTTCTCTCTCTATGTCTACACCTAGATAGCTAAGCACTGCTAGAGAAAAGCTATGCACCGGGTACACTGGGTATCCCTACAAACTTACGATCTCCTACGCACTGGGTACATTGGGTATCCCTACAAACTTACGATCTCCTGTCGCAAATGGACCTGCCATAGTCTGACAAATCTTTTCTTTTATTGCTTTTGTTTTCTTCCTTCCCTTTCTCTTTTTCTTCTTTTTCGACACCCCCCACAGGTTCCTGCGACAGTCTTTTCACTCTGATACATCCATCTTCCTCTACTTCACCCCTCTCTCCGCAGATGGCTTTACCTCCTTCGTCTCAGAGAAAATAGAAGCCATCATGCAACTTCCCATCATCAAACTTCCAAACACACCTGCTCTCAAACACATCTGTCCCTTCTTTGCAGTGCCAGAAGCAGAGGGATTCCTCCCCTCTCAAGCTGATCCCGCCAGCTATATTCTCGATCCCATTCCTTTCCCTGATCCTGATAAAATGGGTCATCCCCTTTCTTTTCCATGTCTTTATTCTCTTCCTGTCTCCTTGACTTTCACTCAACACTTAACCAGGCTCTGTTCTCTCCCTTCCTCAGAAATAAAAGCAGAAACCCTTTACCCACACTGCCTCTTCCCTATAGCTCTCCTTCCCCCACACAGGCTCTCAGAGGAGTGATCTGTGCTTGCTGCCTGTGCCCTCCTCTCCTGCTGACTCCCCAGTGCACTCCAATTTGGTTTCCTCCCCCATCACTGCACTTGTTTCAAGTTGGCAGTGACCTCTGTGCAATGCAGACAGCACATTGGTTGGTGACAGCCGACCATTCCTTCCTCCTGCAAACACTCCTTTTGTCCCCTAGGTGGCATCACACCCACATAGTTGCCTTCCTACTTCTCTGCCTCATCATCTTGGTCTGGTTTGCTGGCCCTCCTTCCACCACCCGTCTTTGTAAATGTTGAAGTCTTCCAGACCTAGCCCTAGGCTGCTTCTCTCTCCAAGCCAGGCCTGGGGATAAATGACCATGGCTAAGCTGCTGGCTCCCTAACGTACATCCGAAACCCAGATAGCTGAGCTCCAAACATACTGACCCCTACACAGTCTTCCCACTCAATGTCTCTCTGGCAACAAGACCAACATTCAGCCCATCTTCTCTCCTTCCAGAGCATCAGTGCTCCTTGGCACTGCCCTTGGAGCCCTTCCTTGCCTCTACCTCTCGTGTCCAGCGCTTTCTGAGTCCTGCTGCCTCCTATATTATGCCTCCTGTGTGTCCTATATTACGTCTCCATCATCCACCAACTCTCCACCAATCCTGCCCCCTTAGGCCACCCTCATGGGCCATAATAACAGCCTCTGTAATGATGTCCCATCCACGTTGGCACCTGTCCAGTCCATCCTTTACACTGTGCCAAGAGTGCTCTTGTTCAGAGAGAAGTCGGGTTGTGCTCCTTCTGTGCTTTCAGCCCCTTATTGGCCACCCCTCGTGTGTCCCCAGGCCCCTATACCATACACCCCTGCCTGCCCTGGAGCTGCCCCTCCCCAGGTCCCCAGGCCTATCCAGGGCACCCTCGCCTGTCCTGGAGCTGCCCCTCCCCAGGTCCCCAAGCCCTGTGTCACTCCTAGGTGGTCTGATCTGTTTCACCTGAATAACACTGAAGACCCCAGGTCTATTTTATGGAGTATAGGTAGATTTAGTATCAACAGGTAATATTGAATCATTCTTTGTTGAATTACTCACTTTATATTTTTTTCCAGTGGAGTTGGATTAAGTTTCCTCTTTTGCTGGATATTGATGATCATTGTGGTTCTTACCTTTGTCTTTGGTGCAAATGTGGAAAAACTGATCTGTGAACCTTACACGAGCAAGGAATTATTCCGGGTAAATATGATTTTCTACCCATTATGAAAGGACTTCAACAGAAACTTGGATTTCTTCACATATTGTGCGTTACTTTAAGAGCAGTGCGAACATATAAGCAATTTGGTTTAAATTCAGTAAATTTCTTGAAATTATTAAATTCAATAAATTTTTAAATATTCAATACATTCAATAGATCCTTTCTATTTGTAAGAGAAAAAAAAATCTGGGAGTGTCCTTATTTTCTGATCATGAGCGAAATCAGGGCCAGGAGTTAAAGTGCTGCCGCTCAGTGTGGATTGCAGCATTTGGGGAGAGAAGAATTTTCCTCAGCAGTAGTTTCCAAATGTGGCTGGGAACATCAGAAGATCAGTTCCCAGGTTCCTCCCACACACCCTGGGAGATTCCCAGGTGACAGAGGTGTCCACACAGATGAGCCCTAAATTTGAAGGGAAAGAGACTGATAAGCGGATGACTCGTGGCAGAGGGCTGCCCTGGCAGACGTCTAGTGGTGCCACCAGGAAATGAATTCAAGCTTCGCTTTCTCCCTCTCAGTCCAACTCCCACAGACTCCAGGGGGCCAGTTGGCAGTTTTGCTTTCCTCATTAATGAGGAAATTTTGTTCTAAGTGTCTGGCTTCTAATTGTGGCTTTTCTGTGTTGTTTTTTTTTTCGCCAGATTCTGATTTTTAAAATATATTTCTATTTCACTCTTTCATTGTATATACATTTTTCTGCCTAAGATCTGTTAGGAAATCAGGAGAATACTGTTGTCACAGTATTTTAATTATTTCACTGGTCAAGAGAGATTAAGTTGAGATCACCAGCAGATCAAATGATCTCCATTTGGCCTTTTGATAAAAGAAAGACATCAAGCCAGGCATCATTATCTCCTGTAGAGTGTCGAATCATTCAAAGATAATTTTTCTTAAGTACGGGATATTTCAAAACCATTTCCACTTCTCAAGCACATACACAGTCATGCATTGATTTGCCCATCTTAAATATGTATGGCGCAGAGGCAGAGAGTGTGTGAATTTTTTTTTTTTTTTTTTTTTTGAGACGGAGTCTCACTCTGTCACCCAGGCTGGAGTGCAGTGGTGCTATCTCGGCTCACTGCCAGCTCCGCCTCCCGGTTTCATGCCATTCTGCGCCTCAGCCTCCCAAGTAGCTGGAACTACAGGTGCCCGTCACCACACGCGGCTAATTTTTTGTATTTTTAGTAGAGACGGGGTTTTACCATTTTAGCCGGGATGGTCTCCATCTCCTGACCTCGTGATCTGCCTACCTTGGCCTCCCAAAGTGCTGGGATTATAGGCGTGAGCCACCGCGCCCGGCCGAGTGTGTGAATTTTAATACATTTTGTCCAGAGAGAGAAATAGCGCAGCACTGGGCGCACCACTTCATGGCTGTATATTAGCTATTCTGATCAAATGGTCTACTCTGCTTCTATTTCTAATATGTTTGTTTTATTAAGAGAAAGATTAAAGAGTTCTCGGCCAGGCATGGTGGCTCACGCCTGTAATCCGAGCACTTTGAGATGCTGAGGTGGGTGGATCACCTGAGGTCAGGAATTCAAGACCAGCCTGACCAACATGGTGAAATGCCGTTTCTACTAGAAATGCTGTTTCTACTAAAAATACAAAACTAACCAGACAGTGGTGGCGCCTGTAGTCCTAACTACTTGGGAAGCTGAGACGGGAGAATCATTTTAACCCAGAAGGCGGAGGTTGCAGTGAGCCGAGACAGTGCCACTGCGCTCCAGCCTGGGTATCAGAGCGAGACTCTGTCTCAAAAAAAAAAAAAAAGTTCTCAAAAAAAGTAATTTTAATAATTTTGATTGATGCTGCCCATCAATAAATATAATACATTGATTTATTCCAATTATACTATTATTTTCTAGTTATAAGTTGGAAACCAACCAGAAAAATGTTATGAAAAATTTCAAAAAATATTCAACAGAATATTAATTTTATTATATTAGTATGTATGTTAGTGTAAAACTGATTTTTCGAAAATACTTCCTAATGTGTTCTAGGTTTTGGATACACCCTACTTACTAAATGAAGACTGGGAATACTATCTCTCTGGGAAGCTATTTAATAAATCAAAAATGAAGCTCACTTTTGAACAAGTTTACAGGTATCAATATTTGCATTATACATTTTGCTATTTAAAATGTTCTTTTTCCGGAATGAGAATTTTGCATTTGAAGTGTTTTTAAATCTTAATTATATGACTTTCCTGTTTCAGAGATAAGCTGTCCTATAGCATTTTAAAGACACAGTAGAAATTAGATAAAAAATATATTCCTTCTACTGAAAGCCTTTGAGACCTGGAATGGTGATGTTTCAAGGTCTCGCTCTCCAATAATCTCTGGAACTCACTAGTTAAGGTAACCCTACGATGCACTAACGGGACCCCATGAGAGATCTTCTTCAAGAACCACGTTGCTCTAAGTAAAAGCCATCCAACAAGAATAGTGAACAGGTGATTCAGTGATTTGGATCCCTGATAGGAGGAAGGCAATGCAGTTGGAGAGCTGTCTGCTGTCAGGCCTCCTGGGCTCTGACCCCGGCCCCCTCCTGGAGGCTCTGTGCCCTGGGTGATTCCACATCTTCTCTGTTCCATGGAGGTCATGGTCACAGGAATCTGACCCTGAGGTTGTTTAAGGGTTAAGGAAAATACATGAGATTCGAACGGTGCCTGACACATCATTTGGACTTGATAAACGATACCTGTTCTTAATATTGTTCATCTAGGCTGGCCACAGTGGCTCATGCCTGTAATCCCAGCACTTTGGGAGGCTGAGGCAGGTGGATCACCGGGGGTCAGGAGTTCGAGACCAGACTGACCAATATGGTGAAATCCCATCTCTACTAAAAATGAAATACAAAAATGAGCCAGTCATGGTGGCATGCGCCTGTAGACTGAGCTACTCAGGAGGCTGAGACAAGAGAATTGCTTGAACCTGGGAGGCGCAGGTTGTGGTGAGCCGAGATTGTGCCACTGCCCTCCAGCCTGGGCAATAGAGTGAGACTTTCTCTCAGGAAAAAAGAAAACAAAAAAACTATATATATATATATATATATATATATATGTAACAACTCCTGACCTCAGGTGATGTATGTGTGTATAGATAGATAGATAGATAGATAGATATAGATATTGATATATGTTTCATTGAAATGCATTTCTCTTAGCTCACTGTGTAGTGTCTGCTTTTGCCCAGTGGTGAAATAGGCTCCTAGTCTGATGGCTGGTATTCTTAGGTGTCTGATCTTAGGTGTGAACCCATGGGCAGCTCTCTGCTATGAGCCATAGGGAAGGGACTCTCTATAAGAGTATTTGAAATCAATTCACAGGATGCTTTTTAAATACTGGTGACACTTATTTCTCCCACGGTGAGACCGAAGGGCCAGAGGATGTGTGTGTTAACATGGTGTGTTCATAGTGAATGAAACTAAAAATACACAGGGTGATAGGGATTCACATTGAGAGGAGAACACTTTATAAGTCATAGACACAGAAGCCCTTCCATGCCTTACACGTGAACCACCATTCTTAGTGTTCTTATTACTCTCTCAGAGTTCCTTTATGCAATTTTAAGCAAGTATTAACCCCATGCCTAGCATTATTATATAGCTTAGTAGTATTAGCCATCATTTGATATTCAAGAGACTTCTTAAGTATTTTGTGAATTTGTTATACTTTTAGGTATTGCAAGGTTCTTTTTGTACTTTTTAAAAAACATTTTGAAATATGCACACATTTAATTAATCAATGGTCATTAGTTCCTCTAGCCAAACCACAGAAATTATTTTAAAACAAATATAGCTGTGTCATTGCTAAGTATTTATTTATTTATGTATTTATTTATTTTCTGAGACAGAGTCTCGCTCTGTCACCCAGGCTGGAGTGTAATGGCACCATCTCGGCTCACTGCAACCTCTGCCTTCCAGGTTCAAGCGATTCTCCTGCCTCAGCCTCCTGAGTAGCTGGGATTACAGGTGTCTGTCACCACGCCTGGCTGATTTTTGTATTTTTAGTAGAGATGGGGTTTCACCATGTTGGTCAGGCTGATCTCGAACTCTTGACCTCAGGTGATCCACCCACCTTGGCCTCCCAAAGTGTTGGGATTACAGGCGTGAGCCCCACGCCCGGCCATTACTGTTTATTTCTATTACCTAATAAATATTATGCTAAGTGGTAATAGTGGTAATTTAACAAAATTCTAAGAGCTAGCACCTGCATGGTGCTTTCTGTATGCCAAGACTGATGGAAACACCTTGGATGTATAAACTTCTTCAATATCCACACCACTCTGTGAGCTAGGTACCATACTAACTACTTTTATTATGGTATTAGCACCTGGTGTAACGGGAGCTAAGTACCATACTAACTACTGCTTTTATTATTACATGAGCACCTGTGGTAACGGGATACCTGAGATATTATACAAAATTGAATTAGACTCTGGTCCTACTGTCAAGGAAAACCTAGTAGGGAGTTAGATCTGTAAAGAAGTGTTCTAGAATACGGTGATACTTACAGCTGATAGAAATGTATTGAGGCTACTCTAGAAGCCCCAAGGAGGGTGTCTTATGCAGTGTGGGAATGGAGGGATTAGGAAGGACTTCCTGAGGGAAATGGCACCTAAGGTGATCTTAGTAGGTTAGTGGGGATTGGCTGGGCCAAGAAGGAAAAAGCTACCTAGGCTGAGGGACACAGACAAAGGCAGGGAGGTAGGGGCAGTAGGCTACTCTTTGGGAGCTTTTAAAAATCCCACTACGACTTTGGGGCCAAATACAAAGTTAAAGGACAGAGAAAAGTCCTCGTTTCCATTATTCAGCCCATGGCAGTGAAAACTGAGCTTCTGGAGCCCTGAGACAACACACAGAATGAACTTATAAATGTTACTTGTAGGCTTCGTCTTCTAAATCTTTCTTAAATCTTCTTCTTCCTCTTCCTCCTCCTCTTCTTCTTCTTCTCCTTCTCCTCCTCCTTTTTCTTCTTCTTTTTCTCCTCCTCCTCCTCCTTCTTCTTCTTTTCTCTCTCTCTCTCTTTCTCCTTCCAACTCGTCTCCTTGTTCCCATTCCATCCTCCAAACCTCCAAGCATGATGTGATGTGACCCAACCGCATGTGTCACTTCCTACCTAAGTTTCTCCATTGCCTCTGGCAGAGGCAGCTAAGTGTCCAGTGCCCATCCCCCATACTCAGGGTAGACACTGATAGTCAACTGAGCCTCAGGGAGCTTAGCCCAGGGAGCCTCAGGCTCCTTCTGGACAGCGTGCTCTAGGCATACATTAGCAATCCATTGGCTTTTCTCTGCACAGTTAAACCCGTTCACCACCCCTAGGCTGAGAGGACAAAGCCAAGTGTCTCAGCCTGGCATGCTAGCTCCTTGCGGTTCTGGCTTCTGCAGCGCCCTCCAGTTTTACCTCTGGTTGTTCATGCATCAGGCTCTAAGTTCCAACAACACCATCCCGCTTGTTCTTGGGAGGGAAGGATCACACCTCCTAGGGATGTGGGAAAGTTGCTTCTTCCAGACATCCCTCAGGCCTAGAGGGCTCTGGCTGCTGTGGCAAGGAAGAGATGCCACATTCCTGGATGCCGCTTTTTTTGTGGCAGGAATACGCATCCAATGAGGCCTACCCTTCTTACCTCAGTCAAGTCTAAAAAAGTCAACTTTTCCTATTTTAGAGATAAGATTGAGGCATGGTGAGGTGAGGCCATTTCACCCAGGGGGCTGAGTTAGGTTACAGCCAAACTGTGCTGACCATCGAGATGTCTGCGTCCCCTCCCTATCTCTGTCCTCACCGTGAGGATATACATCTAAGGGTATATTCAGTCAGTGCAGCTTGGCTCTGGAAATACAGAGGAGAAATGTTCTTGGCAGGAGCTTCATAGAATCATTTAATGAAGTTCATAATCTACTCTGCAGTGTATCTCTTTCTAGCAAGTATTGTTTTTCTTTTTAATGAGAATTTATTTCTTCCCAGTGTGTAAACTTGTGGTCCACAGCAGAACTAGACCACGTAGGAGACAGATGGAAAGATATATTTATCAATCCTATTGCATCTGTTCCAAGAACAGGACTGTTAGTAAAGCAAGGCAAGAAGTCAGAAGTGGTGGGTGCTGGGGGATTTGTGTGGCCACTGGGGACACCCAGCCCCACTTCTGTGTTCACAGATTAAACAAGGAGAAACAGTGAGCCTTTCTCCTCATCTTCAGCCGTGGACAGAGGCAGCTGCAAGAGCTTTCCTAGGTCCTAATTTCTCTGTTCATTCCCACAGTGACTGCAAAAAAAATAGAGGCACTTACGGCACGCTTCACCTGCAGAACAGCTTCAATATCAGTGAACGTCTCAACATTAATGAGGTAATTAGAATTCGTCATGGAATCGACATAACACATTCCTTCACCAAATCTAGGTGTCTTTCTTTCTTTTCTGGAAATTGAGATGAAATTTGCATAAGATAAAATTAACTATTTAAAAGGGACGTTTGTTACATTTATATGGCTGTGTAACCTTCACCTCTGTTTGGTTCCAAAACGTTTTCTCACTGCCCGACCAGTTGTCTTTCTTGTGGTTTGAGTTTTTCTAGTGGATTATGCAAGAGCCTCTAGAGGGGCCTCACTGTGGACACTTCACAGGAAAAGATGTCATTCTGCTGAGTCTAGACGTTTTTGTGGGAACAGCCCCTATGTGTTCCTCAGGAAGGCTCTCACTCCAAGACCAGCCTCCCTTTCCGCCAGTCCCTGAAATGGGGCACTCAGTGTGGAGGAGCATGGTCCACACCGTCCTCCTTCCTTACGAGTCACATGGTGGCTCCAGGACTCCAGTGTGAACTAAAGCAAAGGATGGAAGTTGACAGAACCTCCTCTTTTCTTTTGCCAGAGCCCACACCCCAGTCTTGAGTCTTAAGACTTGGAGGAACGGCCATTCCAGAGCACACTGGCCTGAAGAAAGAGCAAGAGTTTCAGCTGCCCAGGCCTAGGGTGCCGTTAGCCGAGACCAACCCCACTCCCTGTACCTGGAGGCCTCTTCTGACTTTCTATCAGAAAGAATCTAGAGCGTCATCTCTCTTTTGGGTTTCCAGAATGAGAGCAGAAACAAAGGGATCCCAAGGGAAGAGGCTATTCCCAAGCCCCCACAGCTTGCCCACTGCTGCTAGAACTACCATGAGGCCATGATGGCTTGAATGTGAAAAGCTGTATTTGAAAGCTGTATATGAAATGTTTATTATCTTCCCTAAATAGTCCACACATATACATTAAACAGACATAATTTTGTAACCAAACCCTAAATAGATGCCCATCATGCTGTGAGTCACTTCTCTGTGTGCTATGGTGGGTAGCAGTTGGAGAGGTTGCCTGGGACATGCAGGCACTCCACGCTGCTGGAAACCGCTATCAGTACAACCCTGAATCAATGACCACATTTCCATAATCTTTGCCCAAGTAACTAAACACTGTTCCCCAAATGATATCTCCCATTTCTTCCTACTCCCAGCTATTGTGTGTGCTGGTCCCTTCCCTGGAACGCCAGCCTACCCTGTCCCTTTCAGCTTCTCTGTTTGTCAAAGCTGGAGGCTTAGAAGCCATGGGACCCATAGAGAAAGGGATGGGAAAGGAACAGGATGGGAAGTACCAGGAAGAGATGCCAGTCAAGTGCTTGCACATTTTTTTTGTCTTTTGTGGTTTGATTGCTCTTTATTTTTTATTTATTTTTTAAATTTATGTTTAAAAATTTTTTTTAAATAGAGACAAGGTCTCTTTATGTTGCCCTGGCTGGTTTTGAACTCCTGAGCTCAAGTGATCCTCCCACCTCAGCCTCCCAAAGCGCTAGGATTGCAGGCATGAGCCACCACATCAAGCTTTTATTGCTCTTTTAAAGTATTTGGTTTGTGACATTCTTGGAGAATAAGGGACTGATTTGTAACTTCCTTTTTTCGCAGCATACTGGAAGCATAAGCAGTGAATTGGAAAGTCTGAAGGTAAATCTCAATATCTTTCTGTTGGGTGCAGCAGGAAGAAAAAACCTTCAGGATTTTGCTGCTTGTGGAATAGACAGAATGAATTATGACAGCTACTTGGCTCAGGTATGACGCATGTGTTCCTGCTTGAACCTTTAGGAGAAATTAAAGCGTCAGATGTGTATTTCTGTGTTGCTTTTGATTTTTTATTAAGATGAGATTCACGTAATATAAGACTAACCATTTAAAGTGTGCAATTCGGTGGCATTTAGTACATTCACAGTGTTGCACAACTACCTCTGTAGTTCCTGTAGTTCCAAACCATTTTCATCCCCCTAAAGCAAACCCCAAAGCAGTTGCCCCCATTTCCTCCTCCCCAAACCCTTGGCAACCACCCATCTGTGGTCTTTTTTTTTTTTTTTTTTGAGATGGAGTTTTGCTCTGTCACCAGGCTGGAGTGCAGTGGTGCCATCTTGGCTCATTGCAACCTCCACCTCCTGGGTTCAAGTGATTCTCCTGCCTCAGCCTCCCGAGTAGCTGGGACTACAGGCACCCGCCACCACACCCAGTTAACTTTTTTTTGTATTTTTAGTAGAGACGGGGTTTCACCATGTTGGCCAGGATAGTCTCGATCCCTTGACCTTGTGATCCGCCCACCTTGGACTCCCAAAGTGCTGGAATTACAGGCATGAGCCTCCGTGCCCAGCTCATCTGTGGTCTCTTTAGATGGATTTACCTAGTCTGGGTATTTAAAAAAAAAAAAGATTATATAACACGTAACCTTTGTGTCTGGCTTCTTTCACTGAGCATGTTTTTGCTGTTCATCCATGTTATAACATTATCAGCACTTCATTCCTTTTCATAGTTGAATAATATGATTGAATAAAAATATGGCTTTATATGTATAAATAAGAATGCAAACGTTGCCACCTGTTTAAGAGCTTCTGACCTCACATGATTACTTTATGGTTATGAATCCATGTTTAATCTGTTGCCTACTAGATGTTGCATTAAGGCTTAAAGATCCCATATCCATAAGACAATTTTTTTTCACTTCTATTGTAGACTGGTAAATCCCCCGCAGGAGTGAATCTTTTATCATTTGCATATGATCTAGAAGCAAAAGCAAATAGTTTGGTGAGTTCAAATCGTCCGGTTAAATACTGTAGTAGTTGTAGATGTCAAATGTCAGTACCATTCTTAGGGAAGCTGCTGAAGAGGTTCCTCACACTGTGAGTAATCCCTTGTTCATAAACACCTCTCTTGTGCGTGTCATTACGTTTCCGTCCATAGCCATTGCCATGTGGCTCAAACCTCTCTGAGCCTTGAATGTTGCCAGGATGGTGTCGGGTTGATGCAGGGCACGTGAAACCTGCTTTATTGAGGCAGTGGCAGGGTTACAGCTCAGAGACTGCTCTTCTGGAGTGGGGCTACCCCATAGGCAGTGTGCAGAAAGTAGCAGCCTAGGGACAGTTTTGTAGTCTTATTTATAACCACTTTCGATGGAATGCTAATTAAGTGGGGGGTTGTTCAGAAATAGCTAGAAAATGAGTGGTAACTTCCCAGTGTTGCCATGGCAATGGTTAGCTGTCATGGTGCTGGCGGGCATGCCTTATGGTGATGGACAGAGAGAGGTGCTTTGGGCTCCTCTTTCTGGTTTCCGCCAGTCTTCAATCTGGTCCAGAGTCCCACCTGCCTTCTATCTCAAGATGACTGCAGCCTTCCACCCTCTGCTCTGAGTGCAGGCAGGCACCCTCACTACTTTAGCTCTGGATCTGTTTCCACTCTTATTAACCCCTCCACTTCTAAACACACCCACCCATGCACACAGGTTGTTTTCCTGCAGTGTAGGGAATAGTACCTGGGGCCGTGGGAGGAAGATTTCATGTGTTGCTTTGAATTACCAATAGTAAGTGATGAGGGAAGGCAGAGGTACCACCCCAGCCCCATAAGCTTCCCCTTTCAACTCCTCTGCTGGTTGGTGACTACTTGGCCTTAAGTGGCCCCGTCCAAGAAGCAGCACACCACGGTGACGAGGAACCTGGGCTCTTGAGGAAGACCTGGGTCTAAGTCTTGACTCGGGATAGGAGCTTAGGCAAGTTATTTTTCCTTTCTGCCTTAGTTTCCTCATCTGTAAAGTGGGGTAATGGTATCTACCTTATAGGATTGTTATTCATTAATAAATTAAACACTCACTGAGTGTGGGTTAAATAAAAATTTCTCCATGGAGCCTTGGTTTTCTCACCTGTAAAATGGGAAACTGAGAGTGGCTGTATCATGGTGAGGTGGAGAGAACACAGCCTCTGGCACTCAGGAAGGGCTCTTGGGTGTGAGTTATTGCTGAGAGTCCATGGTTCTGTGCTTTGAAGGAGGGTGTCTTGGCACTGTCCCTCACACCAGCCCCCAGGCCCACTCACAGCCATCATTGCACAAGGAGGGCTGCGTGCTTATGTCATGGCAGCCCTCCTGGCTGCGCAGGGCCCCTGAGGATAGCGAGAGTGCTTTGAGTCTGGAAAGATGGTACTGATCTTTGTTTTTTATTCTTTTTGTAGCCCCCAGGAAATTTGAGGAACTCCCTGAAAAGAGATGCACAAACTATTAAAACGATTCACCAGCAACGAGTCCTTCCTATAGAACAATCACTGGTAACAGTCAACAACGTACTATATTTCACTGTGACCTGAGCAAAATCTACTGCAGCTAGTTGGCTTTCATTTAGCCTCACGACACATGCTCATCTCTCATAGGTCCCAGCTGACTGGCCTCAGCCCCAGAAGTTGAGCTGGCCTTTAGACAAAAAAATTGCACCTTCCTCTTCTGCTTATTCCCTTCCATTTTTCATTTGAGTGTGAACAGTTAGATAAAATCTGTGGCTGTCTCCTCCACCTTGCTCTAGTTTCCATTGCTGTGAGCAGGCACTCCTCTGCCTCGCATTTAGCTACAGTGCTGTGGACTCACTGTCACTTATTCTTCGATTCTTTTTCTCCAAACTTTGTCTAGAAATATGTGAAGGTGAGGTTAAGTGCTTCTCTGTGTAGATCCACTTAGCCCTGTCTGCTGTCTCGATGGGTGCTGCTTCGTCTGTCCTCTCTTCCATCCTTTCCATTTGCTTCTCACCACCTTCTAGCTTCTTTTCTTAATGCAGTAAAGGCAGTTTCTAGCAAAGAAAGAACATGGACTTTGGAGTCAGACAGACCTGGTTTTAAATCCTGCTTCTGACTCTCCAAACTATTGTAGCTTCTCAGTTTCCTCATCTAAAAATGTTGGGATCAATAACTGCCTTGCTCTTACCTGTTCGTGGAAATGAAGGACCTGACCTCAGAGGATCTCAGTAAAGAGGAGGAATTATTATATTATGCTTGTGTGGGGGCTGTATTTGTAGCCATCAAGGAGAGAACTGTGTGGAAACTGGGTTACTGAATCAGCTTGCTCAGGTTTGGACAAGCAAGTAAATACACTCAGCTCCAACATCCGAACATCCGAACATCTCAACCACCAAACTTTCCAGAACTAGTTTCCTTTTTTCTCTCTTGATTTCCTAATTTATTAGATTATTCACAAAATCCTCTCATTAAATTTTCTTAATTTGTGTCCAGTGCTATTTACAATTTTCTGTACACTGATTTATGCCTAACACAAATTTGTTAACATTTTAAGCTGGTTTTGCATTTTTTTTTTAAATGCTTTTTTTTCCAAGTGCACAGGACTCTTTGGCCTTTTCAGAGCTAGGGCAACCTGTCCACAAATAGTCAACATGCTTCGTACCTGTGACCTATGATCTAAACCAGGGGTTGGCAAGCTAGGGCCCCTGCAAACTACAGCCTGCGGGCTAAATTCAGCCTACCACCAGTTTTTGTAAATAAAGTTTTATTGGAATATGGCCACACCCACTCATTTGCAAACTCTCTGGGGCTGCTTTTGACTACAAGGACAAAGTTGAGTAGTTGGGACTATGGCAGATAAAACCTAAAGTGTTTACTCTGGCCTTTTACAGATAAAGTTTGTCAACCTCCAGTCTAAACCGTTCAGGTTAACCACTCTTGCGGGGCAGGCTCTGTTTTAAATAATGCCTTCCACTTTGATCAAACCTAATTCAAAGGGATTTCTTGGATGCCTCACATGTGATTTGCTGTTCTTCACAGCTTTAGGATATGTATCCAATTTTTTTCTTCAAGTTTTCTTACACCAGAGGCATAGAAGGTACATACTGTTAATTGCGTTGATTATTTTTTCTAGAATGAAACCATTACAGTGTAAAGACAGATTTGATGGCTGTCTTGTGGGAAGGGAGGACACAAGGTATGTGATCTTGTTGCTTCATGTAATAATTTTGGAAATATTATCTATGTTTTTCGCCAGAGCACTCTATACCAAAGTGTCAAGATACTTCAACGCACAGGGAATGGATTGTTGGTAAGGGTTTACTTTGTTTTCTGTCATGGGGTTTTGTTATAAAATACCACACAAAGAATGCTAGAAATGTGGATTTTTGTAGGTACTTTAAGTTAAAAAAAAAAAAAAGCCTCAGTTATCTACCTATTTTAAATAGCAAATTGGGTTTTCCTACTATTTCCTTTCTACAAGTACTTCTCTAAGTGCAGACCTCATCTTAGCAGGCTATTAGATACGTACGTAGGTGAAATCTATGTCTTGATGTGTAAGATGCAAGCTTAGAAGGTACATTGGTCCCTTTCACAGAGATAATGCTGCCTAACACACAATCCCAAACCTCAGTACCTTCTAAGTATAAATGTTCATTTTCCCTGCTGGTTTGACAGCAGGCTTCTCTACACATCTTCCCATTGAGAGACCCGGCCTGAAGGAGCAGCTCCTGTCTGGGGCACCTCATGTCCTCATAGTGGAGGACAGGAGTTCAGGGAATGAGTGGAGGCACAGGTTGTCCTTTAAGCTCAGAATGGGCACCCTGACCCTTCACCGGCATTCCACTGGCCAAAGCAAGTCACATGGTCACACCCATCATCATCTGGCTGGGGAAGTATACTCCACGCTCTGGGCAGCCATCCAAGGAGCATATCAATAATCCTGAACAGCTAATGCAATCTACCACAGGGGCCACGTGTGGGCTGCAAGCATTCCCTCAGCAGACACAGAGCTGCAAGGCTGGGTTGTATTCATCTTGTATCCACAGTACCAATGGGCAACTCAGAAGATATTTTTTCATTGAACGGAATAGCCTGTACATGAGAGATTTTGGGTGTCAGCTGCACAGGATAAAACTAAATGTTCCTCCTTCCACTTTTCTCAGTGAGCCCAACATCATGGCTCAGCTCCTCTGAAGATGTTTAGATTTACTCTGCTCCAGGACCCTCCCTATGCCTCTGATCACAGTTGCCATTTCATGGGTGTGCGTCTCATGCCAGGGGAACCTGGAAACACACCAGTGACTACGTGCAGGTGCTTTGCTACCTCTGTGAACAGGGCGAGGGTGTGCAGTGGTGCAAGGCCTTTCATGAGGTGCCCAGCCAAGGGGGTTAGTCGGGGGCAGAAACTGGCCATTGACTCACTCGCCAGGCTCTGTGCCCTGAGGTCCCTGGGCAGAAAAGGCCCCATTTCCAGTTTGCACCAAGCTGCCATGTGGGTTGGCAGAGGACTCGTCTTTGCTTGTGTTGTGGTGCAAAGACTATGGGCTTTGCGGTGAAAGCAAAAAAATGTTCCGTGCAAATCCCAGCATTGTCGTATGCTTCCCCCAGCAAGGTGACCTTGAAGAGGCTGAGCTGCCTCATCTGTGAAGGGAGCCTAACAAACAGTACCTTCCTTCCTGCCTGGTTGCGAGTTTCCAGCAAGTCCAGAAAGGCCATTCCTCTCAAGGACTAGCCCAGTGTCTGGCCTAGTGTAAATGCTGACTCTCAGCTCATCTCCTTCCCTGCCCTCAGGGGGCTGGGCGGGTTCTGTCTTCCTCTTAACTAGCAGGTCCAGGTCATGGTGTTGCGGAGCTGAGTTACAGTACTTGAATCAATATGCAAATTGTCTAATTAAATCTTTCCGTGACTTGATGCCCTGATAACTGTGGCTGTGTCTTTCAGGAGAGAGTAACCAGGGTTCTAGCTTCTCTGGATTTTGCTCAGAACTTCATCACAAACAATACTTCCTCTGTTATTATTGAGGTGAGCCTTCTTTTTTTTTTTTTCTCATAGTTTTTTTTTTTTTTATTATACTTTAGGTTTTAGGGTACATGTGCACAATGTGCAGGTTTGTTACATATGTATCCATGTGCCATGTTGATTTCCTGCACCCATTAACTCGTCATTTAGCATTAGGTATATCTCCTAATGCTGTCCCTCCCCCCTCCCCCAACCCCACAACAGTCCCCGGAGTGTGATGTTCCCCTTCCTGTGTCCATGAGTTCTCATTGTTCAATTCCCACCTATGAGTGAGAACATGCGGTGTTTGGTTTTTTGTCCTCGCAATAGTTTACTGAGAATGATGTTTTCCAGTTTCATCCATGTCCCTACAAAGGACATGAACTCATCCTTTTTTATGGCTGCATAGTATTCCATGGTGTATATGTGCCACATTTTCTTAATCCAGTCTATCGTTGTTGGACATTTGGGTTGGTTCGAACTCTTTGCTATTGTGAATAGTGCCACAATAAACATACGTGTGCATGTGTCTTTATAGCAGCATGATTTATAGTCCTTTGGGTATATACCCAGTAATGGGATGGCTGGGTCAAATGGTATTTAAAGTAAGCATGTCCATAAGTGGGCACTTGAATGTTACAGATTAAATATTTATAATGTTTAAGTATGCTGTCATCATTTTAATGCTTCTACTCATCTTTTGTTTCTTTCCAGGAAACTAAGAAGTATGGGAGAACAATAATAGGATATTTTGAACATTATCTGCAGTGGATCGAGTTCTCTGTAAGTAGTTTATCTTTTATGAATGTTAAGGGGGGGTCAAGTTTTAGGATAGTCATTTTCTAGGGTAAAATGTGGAAGAAATAAAATTAAATTTCCTGTAATTTGGTAGGAAGTAAGTGAAAGGACATTGATGTGCAGGACCAAGACTTCTGGGGCTTCCCACCAGGTCAGAGGACAGCCACCTCCTGGTCCCCTTTGCTCACTGTTGCCATATGCAATTCTTCCATTTGCTTCCCATCCCCTTTTTCAGGTAACAAAGGGGCCAGGTAACAAATTTAAACTAAAACACTATGCTGGGCATGAGAACTTTTTAATTCTCTCAGAGTCCTGTAGGTTGGGTCTCACTCTTCCAAAACAAATGAGGAAACTGGAAACCAAGGCTCAGAGAGAATAAGGATCTTGCTTTAAAATATATACAATTGTCCATCAGTATCCATGGGTTATTTGTTCCAGGGCCCCCTGCAGATACCAAAATCCTTGGATGCTCAAGTCCCTTATATAAAAGATATAGTTATTTGCACATAACCTATGCACACCCTCTTGTATGCTTTAAATCTCTCTAGATTACTTATAATACCTAATACAATGTACATGCTATGTAAATAGTTGGTATACTGTATTGGTTCGGGAACAATCATTAAAAAAAGTCTGTATATGTTCAGTAAAGATGCAACTATCCATTTTTTTCTGAATATGTTTTAATCTATGATTGGTTGAATCCATGGATGCAGAATTCAGGGATACGGAGGGCCGACTGTAACTGTATATGCAGAACTCATCCATGCACATCAGCCATCAGTTCCATGTCTTAGAGCAGCGGTCCCCAACCTTTTTGGCACCAGGGACTGGTTTAGTGGAAGACAGTTTTTCCGCAGACCGGGGGTGGAGGTAGTTTCAGGATGATTCAAGGGCATTACATTTATAGTGCACTTTATTTCTGTTATTAATACATTGTATAATATATAATGAAATAATTATGCAACTCAACATAGTGTAGAATCAGTGGGCGCCCTGTGCTTGTTTTCCTGCAACTAGATGGTCCTATCTGGGAGTGATGGGAGACAGTGACAGATCATCAGGCATTAGATTCTCACAAGGAGCACAGTCTACATTCCTCGCATGTGCAGTTCCACAATACGGTTCATGCTCCTATGAGAATCTAATGCTGCTGCTGCTCTGACAGGAGGCGGAGCTCAGGCAGTAACATAAGGGATGAGGAGCAGCTGTAAATACAGGTGAAGCTTTGCTTGCTCACCCACCACTCACTTCCTGCTGTGGAGCCCAGTTCCTAACAGGCCATGGACTGGTACTAGCTGGTATCCATCTGTGACGCAGGAGTTGGGGACCCCTGTCTTAGAGGACATGGAGATCCTTTTTGTGACACCAAGTCAAAAGTAAACGGCATGTCTCATTCCTGTGGATTTCTGTGGATGCGGCTCAAAGTTTCCCTGTGTTTCCACCCCGCTAGATCAGTGAGAAAGTGGCATCCTGCAAACCTGTGGCCACCGCTCTAGATACTGCTGTTGATGTCTTTCTGTGTAGCTACATTATCGACCCCCTGGTAAGATTTCATCTTTCAAAAGAAGACACAATGAATCCATCATCTTTGGTTGTTTTTCTGGATTATGATATACACTATAATATTTGTTTTCTGCTTGAGAGAATCCAAAACCTAAAATGTAACATTTTGATCAATGTATTAAGATTATTAAGGTGCTAATAGACTAGAAAAGTCAAAGTTCTGGGCGGTTATCTTCTTTCCTTATATTTATGAGTCAGGAGACTTGCAGGGAGAAAAATCCTATTAGTTCAGAATAATCGGAAAGACAGTCACGGGTGTACAGACTTCTCATCTTCAAAAGAATACTCGGTACAACTACATATACAACCCAAAGCTGCACCAAACTTCATTTGTCATTAAAAAGCCCTTGGAAATGTGACTATTGGGATGGTAAGTTCCAGTTAATCAGGCTTAATCCTCAGCTCTGTTCCCTCCTCAAGAGATGCTGACTCTCGGTGAGCGGATCCTCTCCCTCTGCTGAAAGCACTTCAAAGGCTTCCTGTTGCTATCTAAAGATCAGGATCCCTCATAGGTCATACTAGGCTCTGCATGGCTAGCCTCCCCATTCCAGATCTCACTGTGTGCTCTCTGCCTGCCCGCCTTTCTTTCTGTGCTCCAGACATACTCATCTTCTTTCACTTCATCAAATACATCTCAATTTCCCCACCTTAGGGCCCACGCACATGCTGTTTCTTCTGCCTGGACTGGAGATGGGCACACAGCGCCTTTCTCTTTCTCTCTCCTCTTCCCCTTCCCACCTACCCACTCCCCACTGTTAAGACCTAACTCCTCCAGGTCTGGTAACACAATGGTGGAGAACATGAACTCTGAATGAAAATTCCACTTCTACATTTTCAGAACTCTGTGACTTTGAAAAATTACTGAAATTTTCTGAGTTCCTCGCCTATGTGGGGCTGTTTTGATGATTCAATGAGAGGTCACATGTGAAGCCCTTCACTCTGTTGGAGCATCAGCACTCAATGAATATTCACTACTGTTGTTCCACCTTCAGGTCTTAGCTCAAACATGTCTTTTCTCCAGGAAGCCTTTTCTGATCCCCCAAACTAGGCTGGGCTCCGTTTTCCTCATTCCTGTAGAACTCTATGCTTTTCCCTTAGAGATGTTATTGCTGTTTCAATTACATTTTTATATGTCCCTCCAGCACACTCCAGACTCTCCATTCCATGAGTCACCAGTGCATTCAAGGCTGTGTCCCTGTTGTCTGGCATAATACCTGGCACTGATGCATTGTCAGGTTCTCTGTCACAGTTCATCCCTATTGCCCTGTCTGTCCATCTCCCTTGTTCACTTGTCCATCTGTCTGCTGGAGGGTCTTTCATGCCTGAGTGAAAAGGATTCTGCCACCGACCCAACCATGCAGACCCTAGGCCCTGCTTCCTGGATGCTTCCTTCCTCTTGCAACTACTTTTCTTGTCCTGTGCTTGGTGGCCCCTGTCACCAGCTTTGGCTGAAGCCTTCATTAGGGGAGTCCAGAGCCAACCTGCTTGATTCCGAATTGACCTCTCTCTATGTCCAGCCTCCCCCACCCACCCCATTCAGTCGAACCACATAGGCACCAGATGCCTCTCCACAGATCACCATGGACAGAGGGGAGGCCTAGAGGCTGCTCAGGAAGATCATAGACTGGAGCGGTATAGCAGAGGGTTTACATCGTAAGGAAGAGCTCTGGGCATCCATTTAGTCAGTAAGATAGACTGCGGGCTAGCTAATATGTTTATTTTGTACCTCAATTTTCCCCAAAAGGATTGAGGCAGCTTTCAGAAAAAGGATAAGTTTGTTGTAAGTTATAAAGCTTCCCAAGACAAGGTTGAAAACAGAAATCTAACAGAACATAGAGGGAAGGAGGAACAAATTGACTGGAAGTTAGGGGCCAAGAGGTGGTGCCAACCTCTGTAATTCTGAACTCAGCCAGGAGCAAAGCAGAAATGCAGGGTCAAGCTGTGAGGGTGAAGCAGGTGTTATTTCCAAGTGGCATTTGGCCTCATGGTGGGCTGGGGAGAGTCGTTCTAGTGTTACTGACAGCATTATCCTATGGCAGGGGTATCATCAGACTCGAACTTACCTAGGAACTTGGCAGGTTGTAGATTTACGTAGCAGGCCAAGTGTAGGATGCTGGCCAGAGTGGCATTCAGCTCATGCCATCTATGCATTGTGTGTTTGTCCTGATTGGTCCTTAAGGTTACATCATTTGGAATATCACCTTGCAGATGTGAGTGGTGTAGACTGTGTCACCACTGAGGACAAATGTCCCCTTGAAGGAAGAACCACTTCCAGACTGTTGCTTTGTGGAAACAAGGGTTCAATGTTAAGAGATGGAACTTTAGATTTTTGAAGAAAAGATGTAAATCCAGGTTTACATGTGAAATGTGACTTACAAATGTTGGCAACTATTTAAAAAAGGATACTTTATCATTGCTCTTTAGACAAAACATGGTCATCTACCTTCTATGTACCTTCAAGGTTGGTTAAATTAAACGTGGAACATTGATTGAGACCCTAGCATGCAGTGAGCATTGCATCTAACTTCTTGACACAGTAATGTTATGGAATGAAGATGCAGGCATCTCAGCTGCTCAGATGCAGAACAAAGCCAGAAGGGTTAATTTGTCATCTTTTTTTTTTTTTTTCTTTTTTTTGAGACAGAGTCTGGTTCTGTTGCCCAGGCTGGAGTGCAGTGGCACAATCTCGGTTCATGGCAACCTCCACCTCCTGGGTTCACCCGATTCTCCTGCCTCAGCCTCCCAAGTAGTTGGGATTACAGGCACATACCACCATGCCTGGCTAATTTTTTGTGTATTTTTAGTAGAGATGGGGTTTCACTATGTTGGCCAGACTGGTCTCAAACTCCCGACCTCATGATCTGCCCGCCTCAGCCTCCCAAAGTGCTGAGATGACAGGCATGAGCCACCGCGCCCAGCTAATTTGTCATCTTAATAACAAACAACTCGGCTGGGCACGGTGGCTCATGCCTGTCATCTCAGCACTTTGGGAGGCCGAGGCAGGCGGATCACGAGGTCAGGAGATCAAGACCATCCTGGCTAACACGGTGAAACCCCGCCTCTACTAAAAATACAAAAAAATCAGCCAGGCTTGGTGGTGGACACCTGTAGTCCCAGCTACTCAGGAGGCTGAGGCAGGAGAATGGCGTGAACCTGGGAGGCGGAACTTGCAGTGAGCTAAGATCACACCACTGCACTCCAGCCTGGGGGACAGAGTGAGATTCTGTTTAAATAAATAAATAAATAAATAAAAAATAAATAAATAACAACTCATAAGAGGGATTGAAACTCAAACCTGCTGGCCATCCATGCTCTGATTACTGGACAGTCGGGCAACAAAGGAAATCTGTTTGGGGTGGTTAGAAGTTGGGTTGGAGTGGCCTAGATTTGCATCCTGGCTTTACCACTTGCTGTTTCTGCTCCTCCTTTGTAAAATAAACATAATAATAGGATCTACTCAAGGTTTTTAGAAAGATGAAATGAATCCTAACAATGTGAGTAGCACTTCACACAGTGCCTGGTCCACATGACATTCTCAAATTGTTTTAAAGAACAAAATGACAACTCATTTTTTAAAATTCCAAAAAAAAAAATTTCCCCCAAACAACTGTTTTTCCCATTTCTTATCTTCAAACATTTAATTCTTCTGATTTTTTTTTTTCCTAGAATTTGTTTTGGTTTGGCATAGGAAAAGCTACTGTATTTTTACTTCCGGCTCTAATTTTTGCGGTAAAACTGGCTAAGTACTATCGTCGAATGGATTCGGAGGACGTGTACGATGAGTAAGTACGGGGGCTTCCACAGATGTGGGGGTCATTTTCTAGGTGGTGCTGTCTTCAAAGAGTTGCTAAAGATGAGTAAGATGAGTTCTGATGAGGCTAAACTTGATTTCTTTTTTGTTTGTTTGTTTTTTGTTTTAGTAGTAGTTGGGTCATTTCTGTTCAGGTGAATTTTTTTTTTCTTGGTGCTGATTTTTCTATACTTGTTTTAACTACTTTTTTCCTCTTGCTTAATCCTCTCAGCTTCCCTAACCAGCCTTTTTATTTCTTGTTTACAGTTCCTCTCTCTCGGGGACCTGGCATTTCACTTTATGATAACTGTTTTTACACTTTCCATTTTGGCTCTGTAGTCTGCCCCTCATTCTGTGTCTGGTGAATGTGTATGCCTCGTTTTTCACTTCACTCATCTTTCAACGTGGGTCTCTCCTGAATTTGCACTGTCAGTATCTGTGTTAGAGTAAATATTTGGGGGGTGTAGTTGCTGAGCTTTCATAATAATTAAAAAAATTAATTTTATCTCCCTTTTTTTGTATTTTATAGTGTTGAAACTATACCTATGAAAAAGTAAGCCTTTTTTAAAAAAACTATATTCCTAGATGGGATGGGGGAGGTTGATATTATTATGTAATGGACTTTAAAATTAAGTTATTAACATCTTAAAATTACATAGAAACAGCAGATCTGTCCAGGCAAAAATAAATTGTAACACCTCTTAAAAAGAGGGTTGGCACATAGAAGGTGCTCAAGGAATACTTGATGAATTAATGAAATTTTATATGTTAAGTTTATTAATCTATAAAGTAGTCATTTGGTCTTTGAAGTTTAAAAGGAGCAAAATGTCAATTACTCATTTGTCTTTTTTTTAGATTTAACAAATTGTTACATACTTTTCATGACCATTACATTGTCTTTGTAATCCATGATGTAAATACTTCATCTTAGAGATAACATGGTGTTTTTGGTGTATTTATTTCTGTTACAGTATGGAAAATGGTAATAATGGTTATCATAAAGATCATATATATGGTATTCACAATCCTGTTATGACAAGGTAAAGCAAAGTCTGGAAGTGCATGTCCGTCCTATGATAAACCGTCTCATCTCCTATAGATCAGCACTGAATTTTCTGCATGCTGCTGATGCCTTCACTTCTCTCTGTATGATACTTTATCAATGCTAGTCTCCAATCATGCTCTACATAGTGTTCCATGATGCCATGAGTTTAAATGTTCAGTCGATTTCTAAACAATGGAATTATTCAGCAACTAAAATTTGGTGTCATCTTAAAATGCTATGTATGGCTGTGGATCATTACAGATTAAATGCATGCATACCTTGCATTTAGAATTTCTCTGCACCAAATAAACTGAGTAGTTACAGTTTTCAAAGCTTTTCCTTCGTTCCTACCTTCCTTCCTTCCTTCCTTCCTTCCAATAAATTAACTGTAACCAACCAGAAAAAGAACCTCAATTATTCCTCCAAAATCTTTATGAATTTACATTCTCTAGAATTAAGGAGCTCCTGTGGTTCTGGATATATCATATGTCAGGTAACTCAGTCCTCTGCTGAGGCTCTGCTAAGAATTCAGACCCACACGTCAGCCAGGGACCTATCTGCTCATAAGAGGTGGAGCCATAGTGTGCGGGGCAGCAGGGCAGCAGTGGGCTGTCCTCTTCAGTGGGCGTGATCCTTCCCACGCCCATACAGCTGGCCCCCCAGTGCTCCCCCGAGCCCGCTCCCCACAGTGATGTCTCAGATGCAAACGGGTGAGTCTAACGTTGATGCATGGGGGAGATGCACCTTAGAAGGCCCGCGCTCCACATGGGAGGCATCCAGTTCAAAGTGCCCACATTCAGGGAAGCCCACAGCTTTGGCTTCACATCAGGTATTTATATTTAGAGCCTCCCAGGCCAGAAGCTGCTTACCAGTCAGGCACACCCTTATCTTAAGCAATATTATCTAATAACAGTTGATGCTCCACCTTGGTCAGATTTCAAGATGAACAGAACCAGAAAGTCATTAAAATTTGTCCTTTCAAGAGGTAAATGGCTTCCTGAACTTAAAACGTTGAACATTGTAAAAAATTCAGAACTTTGCATTATAATTTTCCATTTAGGGGAAGAGAAGTTATCTGAGTGCATTCCAGCTGCTATAACGAAATGCCTTAAACTGGGTAGCTTATAAACACCAGGGTTTATTTCTCACAGTTCTGGAGGCTGGGAATACAAGATCAAGGTGCCGTCAGATTGGGTGTCCGGTGAAGGACCACTTTCTCATAGGTGGTGTTGTCTTGCCAAATCCTCACATGGCAGAAAGGGCAAGCTGGCTCCTTGGGGTCTCTTTTCTAAGGGCGTTAATGAGAGACTAATGACGGCTTTGCCTTCATGACCTAAAGCGTCACCGTGATTACGATGTCAATGTATGAATTTTAGGAGTGCACAAACATTCAGATCAGAGCAGAAATGGTGACAATAAAAAAAATCAAGTTCTCGGCCAGGCGCGGTGGCTCATGCCTGTAATCCCAGCACATTGGGAAGCCGAGGCGGGTGGATCACGAGGTCAGGAGATCAAGACCATCCTGGCTAACACAGTGAAGCCTTGTCTCTACTAAAAATACAAAAAATTAGCCAGGTATGGTGGCACACGCCTGTAGTCCCTGCTACTCGGGAGGCTGAGGCAGGAGAATCACTTGAACCCGGGAGGCAGAGGTTGCAGTGAACCGAGATCGCGCCACTGCATTCCAGCCTGGGTGACAGAGACAGAGGAGATTCCATCTCTAAATAAATAAATAAAGTCCTGAAATGGCAAATTGACTTCATCTCATCTGATACTTCTGGTATGCAAGGCTTGGTGGCTAGAGTGCTGTGTTGTGACAGAGTTGAAGATGGATTTAAGTATCAATTAGCCAGGTGTGCTCTGGGGAGAGTAGACAGTACAGCTGCCTGCATAATGTCCTAGCCTTCCTTTTTGTGGTGTAGCATGCTTGGAGGGTATCTTATATATATGGACTGAAATTTTCAAGATCAGAGGACAGCTGTTCTCAATTACCTCTGTTGCCCTAACATCAGATCTTCTAGGACTGCTCTGAATTTGTAGAATTGCTTCCTGGTATTTGCCTGTTGGTTGTGAAGGCACTGAAAGTACTCTCCGTTCTAAGAAGAGTCATCCAGGCTGCCTGGAAGATGCTAGAGAGAGAGACGCAAGCCTGGGTGGAGGCTGCCACAGGCAGGTTTTCTGGAAGCAGTGCTCAAATGGAGTTTGGAGTGCAGGATATTTATGAGGAGCCATGGTTGTGAAAGAAAGGGGGAGAAGTCGAGGTTGGCCTGCCAAAGCCTTGGCCCAACCAGGCAGGAGCTCTGGATCAAGCATGGCCTGTAGGGAGTTGCCCACACTGGGCTAATCATTATAGATTAGCTAAGTCTTTGCACCCCCTCCTCCCCCAGTCACTGCTCCCAGGGCTGGAGCAGCGCTGCTGTAGAGCTGTAGGCTCTGCTGTCAGAGCGATAGGCTCTAACAGCTGGAGGCTCTCTGCTGACCATGCTGCCCCCAGCTGGAGGCAAGTCATTCTTAAAAGGGAATCCAGAAGGCACAACTCCATGGCTCCCTGAGAAGTAGATGCACTGGTAGGCCTGGAAGAATATGCTGCATCCAAGAAATCCTCCCGCAGTTGAAAGGGAGGTGTCAGTGTGCAAGTTGACAAGACAGTCTTTGAGATGCCAGGGTCTTCTCAGCGCACCAGTACTGCCATGGACCTTTGTCACTGAGGCATGCTCATCACAGCCAACCGGACTCTGGCTAATTCCCAGCTTCAGATCTGAGTGCTGGAAATAGGCAGGCGTCAGCTGTCTTCTGTCTTATGCCATCACGTGAGACCTTTCCCACAAAGGAGGGTAGACTTCCAGTTCTAGCATCCATAAGAGAATAACCGAGCACCTATTAGTGCCACAGATGTCCTGCGTGTAGCATCAAAGACTTAATTCTCTAGGCTCAAGAAGCTTGTTGTAGCTCTCCTTATTTACTAGTTTTTACCCACATTGCTGGAACAGCATAAGACTTGATAACTCGTGGATTTAACTTGCTGTACAAGAAAAAAGACATGATAACGATAGAAAACAGCCCTCGTCGGTGTTGAGAAATGCCACTCTTCTCACTTGCTAGTGAACATTTCATCTTGGGCTGTTAGTGTTGAAATTCAAGCTAGATTAAATGCCATTGTTCTATTAAATACATAAATGAAGTTTTAGGATGATTCTGTGGTCATTCTGCTTACAACAGACATTGGAAGGACTTGTCTTTGTGAAGGGCCTAGCACTTCATCCACCTGTGAAGCCTGGGGCTAGGACTATACTAATGTTGGACATCCTTCCTTAACGGTCCACAGCGCATTTGAATTTTTTTCTACTTTCTATATTCTGTGTTCTATAGTAGAGCTCCGAGGGTGGGTTGAAGTGTTTTGTTTCAGCAAGAGAAAAATCCCAAAGACTGAGTGACACCCTATGTGAGTTTCGCTGAAGCATCTTTCATGGTAACAATTAAATCGAGACTTGTTTTCGTTCCTGCACACCCACCTCCAGTGGGAACCCTGGCAAGTCTCCTGGATGTTCAGCCCGTCTACAGGCAGTCAGTGAAGAAGCATAGTTTTGATCTGGTTTATTTGCAGAAGGTTAGGAAATGACATCCCAGAAACTCTAGGAACATTGGGACACCTTTCTTTTCCACCCAGACCCTCCTAGAGGTCCCAGGGGTCTGAGTTGGAGTGGATCCTTGCTCTGTCTCCGTGTGTCATTGTGGAAGTGCTATTTAATGTCCTTGAGCCTCAGTTTTCTCACTTGTAAAAGGAGGGAATAATAAGAGCTTTGAGGCTGGGTGTGGTGGCTCACGCCTGTAATCCCAGCACTTTGGGAGGCCAAAGCAGGCAAATCACAAGGTCAGGAGTTCGAGACCAGCCTGGCCAACATGGTGAAACCTCATCTCTACCAAAAATACAAAAAATTAGCTGGGCGTAGTGGCGGGCACCTGTAATCCCAGCTACTTGGGAGGCTGAGGCAGGAGAATCGCTTGAACCCTGGAGGCGGAGGTTGCAGTGAGCTGAGATTGCACCACCGCACTCCATCCAGGACGACAGAGTGAGACTCTGTCTCAATAAATAAATAAATAAATAAATAAATAAATAAAAATAAGAGCCTTGTTTGCACAGGGTTGTGAGGGTTCAATGAGGTAACAAGGCAAAACATTCACCCTTTGACCTTTGTAAGCCCTTATTTAAGGGTTTGTGGTTCACTATAATAACCACAATCTTTTCTTATTACCGTGACATTTCCGATGGAAGGAACCCAAAGGTGATTCAGAAGATAACTAAGTGTGGCTCTAATCTGTTAGCTGAGCCAGCTCCACTTAGCTTCCACTGATGACACCAACTGGGCTCTGGATATTAGCCGACACCTCTTGATACCTTCTGTACAAATGAGCCCGAATTGGTGCCTCCTTCACACAGCTTGAGACTGTGATTTCCCCCAGTGTTTACTGCCAACAGTTTTCAGGTGTTGCCTGCATTTCAGGACAAAGCTAGGTTTAGGAGGAAAATGATCAGTGCACAGAGAAGGTGCTTGGCTATTTTAGAAAAGCCTTCTGGCTGATGCGGTGGCTCACGCCTTTAATCCGAGCACTTTGGGAGGCTGAGGATGGAGGATCACTTGAGCCCAAGAGTTCAAAACAAGTCTGGGCAACACAGCAAGACCCTGTGTTTATAAATGAAAAAAAAAATTTTTTTTAATGTAAGAATGAAAGAAAAGCCTTCTGCAAACCGGGACACTAGTGCTTATCAAGTGAAGAGCAGTTTGACACTAATATTGCTTCATGGAGCATTTCCCAGGAGAATTCTCTGAAGTAAGAACCATGAAGTGGGCTGCTTCTGAGTGGCAAACTCAGTTTCATAAACTAGTTTTTTTGGTCTCTTTTTATTTTATTTCTATTTCTTTCTTAAACACACACACACTGTAATTAGTCCATTATACAGTCTGTGGCTGTTTGCTTTTGTTTGAAGGAAAAGTTAATAGACTTTCATATAAACCTATGTAAGCCTGGATTTTTTTTTCCAACGATGCTTTTGTCTCCCATACAAAGTCTGCGGAGCAAGTGGAGGCATTTTCATTTCAGGAAATATTGGGTGACTCGTTTCTGAACCTTCTTCCTGGCCTTTCATGGATCACTAGAGGTCACTCAGATTGTGATCTTTCTGCTGCTAGGGAGTTCTTTAGAGAGACAGAGAGAAAAAAAGAGAGAGAGTGTGTGTGTGTGTGTGTCTATGTGTGTGTGTAAACTTACTCTTTCTAGCTCTGACTTCAGAGATCAAGAGAGAAAGTTGCTTCCTGTGAGGCCACAAAGGCTTGAGAGCAAACAAACACCAGTACTGGTCCAGCAGCCCCAGGAACCGGGCAGGATGACCACCCTGCCTCATCCTGCACAGTCCCCGCATCGGCCCTCTATGGCTGTCGTCATCGCCCTGTTGTCTGTCTTTTGCAGATAGACTCAGGGATGTGTAGGCCATGCTCAGGTCTCTACAGCTAGCCAGGGCAAGCTAAGATTTGAGCTATTTCTCCTTTTCTCCCGAAGGCAGGTGGGCAAAGAAAAGTTCCCAAAACAGGTGGAAAGAGCACAGAAAAATTTGATTATTTTTCCCAGTCTTCACTCTGAAGACTATCAAACTGGTAGAAAGAGGAACAAATAAGAGGCAAATATTGCTAGAAACTCTAGTTTATCTGAAAAGGAGAGAAATCTGATTTTAATATGAAATTACCCTTTTTAATGTCAGCAAACAATGTGGAGAAAAACATACCATGGGGGCCCAACAAATATGTCTGTGAACCACCTTCTTGCTGGTTCTGCTGTAGATGGTGGTCGTTGTGCATGCTGCTGTGGATTCTTTGCTGCTGTGGATTCTTTGCTGCTGTTGTTGTTGTTGTTTGAGGCAGTTTCACTCTGTCACACAGGCTGGAAGGCAGTGGTGTGATCTCGGCTCACTGCAACCTCCACCTCCTGGGTTCAAGCGATTCTTGTGCTTCAGCCTCCTGAGTAGCTGGGATTACAGGCACACACCACTGTGCTCAGCTAATTTTTCTGTTATTAGTAGAGATGGAGTTTTGCTATATTGGCCAGGCTGATCTTGAACTCCTGACCTCAAGTGATCTACCCCACATTGCTAGATTACAGGCATGAGCCACTGTGCTTGGCCAGATTCTTAGATAGAAGTAGGAGGGGTTCGCATGGCTGCACCTCTGCAGCCTAGAGGAGGAAGCAGGTGGATCCCAGGGAGTGCTACATAAACAGCAGCTGACCCTCACCTGTGTAGGTTCTGGCTGCGTAGGTCTTGTAGAGGGTGCTTGGAGCCCCTTCCCTTGTGTGATATTTCAGGTTCTTTGGGGGCCAGGACCTTCCTTTTTCTGTGAAGGGGATAGTGCATCAGTGACAAACAGATTCCATCTCCTGGGCCAACTTCTCTCTGTTGTCAGGTTGCCCGGAGCCCCTGTGTTGATTGAAATCTGGAAGTTTAATCCAGACTGACTCAAAAGTGCTGTCATCAGTGTGTGATGTCTACTCTGGGGACAGGAGAGTCTCAGATGTCATGTATTGGCCTTCTTTATTTTATTACTTTATTGTGTTGGGCACCCCAGAAGTTATCATTCAGAGCCCAAATCCTAACGGCCTGAAGAAATGTATCCTCCAGTTACGGTCTCACCTAAGGCCCTTTGTTTCTCTTACATCAGGAGCTTCCAGGATTAGTTTTAGTTACTTGCTATAGTTTCATTGTCCCCTCCAAAACTCATGTTGAGATGTAATTGCCATTGCGACTATATTAACAGGCGAGACCTTGGACAGGTGGTTAGGTCATGAGAGCTCTGCCTTCATAGATGGATTAATGCCATGATCACAGGAGTGGGCTCCTGATAAAAGGAGGAAGCTCGACCCCATTCCCTGTCTGTCTCTTGCACTCATTTGCCCTTCCATTATGGGATGATGCATCATGAAAGCCCTCACCAGATGCCAGCACCAGGCTCTTGGACTTCGTGGCCTTCAGAACTGTGAAAAACATATTTTTTTCTTTGTAAGTTACCCAGTCTCTGATATTCTGTTATAGCAGCAGAAAACATACTAAGACACTGCTTAAATTGGCTTGTTTTGCTCATTTCCTGCTTCTGAGGTCTCCAGAGTTCCCTCTCTTCCAGGATAGGATGGATATACTGTCTGGAGGAGAGGCAATGCTAGGCAGGAGGTGAAGAACCAGTGATCCTGTTAGTGTGCCCAGCATCCCTCTGCTCAATAAGGCAAATGTAGGTGTTCTTTAGAAATGATTGCCAGAGCCTACAGTCCTTCATAATGTTCAGCTCCAGGTCCTGGTGAGGTGGACAGTAACAAGAGATTGAACCAGCCCCCGCTTGCACCCTTTTCCAGGGGCCCTTTGAGCCCTTTCAATAAAGAGTTTGTTTCTTTACCGAAAGCGTAAAGGGTAGTGCAAGAAGAGGCACACAGAACCAAGCATGTGCACTTTCTAAAGTGAAAAACTTTAGAAGGAATGTCTTGCCTGGCAGGTGCCCTGATGTCCTCCGTGCATGTCCTCCCCCAACCTCATGTGTCTGATGCAGCACTGCAGTGAGGCAGGCTGGATCCTGCAGGTTCAGAGGGGTTGTGATCCACCTGAAGTCACAGTCGGGCAGGGTGTGCCAGAGTTGAAACTGCCGACCTTCCAGATGGAGTTCACTAGTCTTCCCCCTGGCGTATACCTTTTTGGTTGTCAAGGCCATTATCACAGAGTCACTTTAGAGGACACTAGGGCTACTGTTGATGGTTCCCCCAGAGAGCCACTTAGAGGCCATGTGCACTTCCTGATCTTACACCCAGGAATTCGTAATTGTAACAAGGTCCCTGCGGAACTTCCATTTGCTTCTGTCTTCTGTCCTAGAAGCGGACTTTAGAAAGACTCTTGTGGTAGACATGTGTACTGCTGTGTTGCTGCTGGCCTAATGTCTTCAACACATATTCTTAGTGACGCTTAACACTTTTAACTTTAGATTGTGAATATTCACAATTCTACTTGTCATAGTCTGTTTATTCTCTTTACCTTCTACGCTGTTTTTAACAGCAATACAAACAGAAGCTAGAGTAACCAGTGTTTTGTCTGACACATTCTTCTTGATAAACTTTATGAGGTGTGGTTTATATTCGTCTGTACCTTTAGTCACATGCCTGCTTCTTAGCACAGAGGTGATGAAACCACCCACAGCTTTGCTGGGGGTATTATATTTCTTTATTTTTTTGTTTTTTAGCCCATCACAACATTGATAGCTGATGTTGAAATTGCTTGAGGTAAGTTTGATGCTTTCATTGAAGAGAATCTACAGGACTATAGTTTTTAGTTTTTAGAACACCAAAACATGGCTATTCCTAATACATTAAGTGGGAGATCTAGATCAGTATATTAGACAAGATATTTTATATATCCAGTCCACCCTCTGTACCTGCAGGTGCCACATCCGCAGATTCAACCAACTGTGGATCAAAAATACTCTAAAAAATTTTTTTTTAAATAACAGTACAAAAATAAAAATAATAAAAACAATACAGTATAACAGCTACTTACATAACACTTACATTGTATTAGGTATTTTGAGTAATCTAGAGATGATATACAGTATGTAGCTGGATGTGTGTAGGGGTCCTGGAACCAATCCCACATGGATCCAGAGGGACGACTGCATGTATGCATATGATACAATGACCCTCTCTGTATATACATGCATTGCTATATAAATGTGTGTATTTATATATATATACACACACACAGTGAGTATGTGTGTGTATATTAAAAAAATAAAATTTTTTTACTTAAAAAGATAAGTTTTTTTTAAGTAAAAAAATAAGATGTTTTTTTTAAGTAAAAAAATAAGATTTTTTTTTTTAAGTAAAAAAATAAGGGCTGGTGCGGTGGCTCACGCCTGTAATCCCAGCACTATGGGAGGCCGAGGCGGGCAGATCACTTGAGGTCAGGAGTTCAAAACCAGCCTGGCCAACATGGTGAAACCCTGTCTCTACTAAAAAAAGTTAGCCGGGTGTGGTGGGGGGCCCCTATAATCCTGCCTATAATTTCAGCTACTCAGGAGGCCGAGGCAGGAGAATTGCTTCAACCTGGGAGGCAGAGGTTGCAGTGAGCCGAGATCACACCACTGCACTCCAGCCTGGGCAACAGAGTGAGACTCCATCACAGAAAAAAAAAGAAAAAGAAAAGAAAGTGTTTTTTTAGAGTAAAAAAATAAGCCAGGCATGGTGGTACCTGCCTGTAGTCCCAGCTACTGGGGTGGGAGGCTGTGGTAGAAGGATTGCTTGAGCCCAGGAGTTCAAAGATGCAGTGAACCATGATTATACCTGTGAATAGCCAACACACTCATGTACTCCAACTTGGAAAATGTAGTGAGACCCTATCTCTAAACAAACAAACAAACAAAAATCTAGAAATCTGTGTACCAACCATGTACCTTGAGTATTACGGGCTTAAAATTTTTTTCTGGCTGGGTGTGGTGGCTCATGCCTGTAATCCCAGCACTTTGGGAAGCTGAGGTGGGCAGATCACTTGGGGTTAGAAGTTCGAGACCAGCCTGGCCAACATGGCAAAACCCCATCTCTACTAAAAAATATAAAAATTAGCCAGGCATGGTGGCAGATGCCTGTAGTCCCAGCTACTTGGGAGGCTGAGGCTTAAACCTGGGAGGCAGAGGTTGCAGTGAGCTGAGATCGCGCCATTGCACTCCAGCCTGGGCGACAGAGTGAGACTCCCTCTCAAAAAAATAAATAAATAAATAAATAAATAAAATAAACAAAAACCACAAAGTTTTTTTCTATATGCTATATTTTAACAAATTGTTTTGCAACAAACATATTGCTGTGCCTCTTGAACGAGTTTATATTTTCCTTAGTTCTTAGGCTCCTGGTGGGGACCATTTTAGGATTATGCATTCCTGGTTTTCTCTTTATTAATTCAAAAGCAGTTTCTAAAATTGTGTTTACCTTTCATTTCAGCATCAGGATACTCAAAGTGGAAAGGATCACAGATTTTTGGTAGTTTCTGGGTCTACAAGGACTTTCCAAATCCAGGAGCAACGCCAGTGGCAACGAAGTGACTCAGGCGGGCACCAAGGAAACGGCGCCATTGGTCTCTGGGTAGTGCTTTAAGAATGAACACAGTCACATTATAGTCCATGGTCCATCACTATTCAAGGATGACTCCCTCCCTTCCTGTCTATTTTTGTTTTTCACTTTTTTACACTGTTTCTATTTAGACACTACAACATATGGGGTGTTTGTTCCCATTGGATGCATTTCTGTCAAAACCCTATCAAATGTGATGGCTAGGTTCTAACGTATTGCCATGTGTGGAGTGTGCTAAACACACACCAGTTTACAGGCAAGATGCATTTTTTGTACAGTAAACGGTGTATATACCTTTTGTTACCACAGAGTTTTTTAAACAAATGAGTATTATAGGACTTTCTTCTAAATGAGCTAAATAAGTCACCATTGACTTCTTGGTGCTGTTGAAAATAATCCATTTTCACTAAAAGTGTGTGAAACCTACAGCATATCCTTCGCGCAGAGATTTTCGTCTGTTATACTTTATCAAAGATTGGCCACGTTCCACTTGGAAATGGCATGCAAAAGCAATCCTAGAGAAACCTGTGTAACTCCATCTGGCAAATTCAAAAGAGAGAGAGAGAGATCTTGAGAGAAAGAAATGCTGTTCGTTCAAAAGTGGAGTTGTTTTAACAGATGCCAATTATGGTGTACAGTTTAACAGAGTTTTCTGTTGCATTAGAATAAACATTAATTGGAGTGCAGCTAACATGAATATCATCAGACTAGTATCAAGTGTTCTAAAATGAAATGTGAGAAGATCCTGTCACAATTCTTAGATCTGGTGTCCAGCATGGATGAAACCTTTGAGTTTGGTCCCTAAATTTACATGAAAGCACAAGGTAAATATCCATTTGCTTTAGGGTTTTCATGTTGGATCTGTCATTATCAAAAGTGATCAGCAGTGAAAAACTGGTCGGACAAAATTTAACATTGACGTAATGAAATTCGAGATGTAGGCATTCCCCCAGGTCTTTTCAGTGCAGATTGCAGTTCCGATTCATTTCAATAAAAAAGAACTTGGAAAAACGTGGCCTGTATGTTACTTCCTTGAGTAGATCCAGCGACTCACAACTTAGATGATGAAATTTGGGCGTATGTTATTTGTGAATTTATTCCATTAATTATTATTAAAGGGCCCATTATACAGAAGTAATTCAAGGTCAAGGTCAAGGTCAAAGTGGGCTATATTTTAGATCTTCTTCAGATCTAAAGTCATCATTTCTTAGGGAACTGTCCAGGTCACAATATTCACAATTGGATACCAACTATAGGCAAACTCTACTTCGCCTGATTTACTCCTAAACACACAACAGTAAAAATGAATTTTTTTAAAACAACACACAAGAGGCTTGCAATTTAAACAAGACTATATAGTGTATAATTCTTCTGGAGGAAATTATCTCTTAACTTCCCATTTTTTGAAAACCTGATTTTTCTATCGCCCATTTAAATAATTCAAGTTTTTCAAGCCAACTTAATACTCCTCGTGTCACTCTTGCAACTTTTATTTATTTATTTTTCAGTATCTCAAATCACCAAACACAGTGGAAGGATATGGTCCTAAAGTTCTTATCTTTGCTAAAAAAAAAAAAAAAAAAAAAAAAAAAATTCAGCCTGGCCAGGCACAGTGGCTCACACCTGTAATCCCAACACTTTGGGAGGCTGAGGAGGGTGGATCATGAGGTCAGGAGATCGGGACCATCCTGGCCAACATAGTGAAACCCCATCTCTACTAAAAATACAAAAATTAGCTGGGCATGGTGGTGGGTGCCTGTAGTCCCAGCTACTCAGGAGGCTGAGGCAGGAGAATCGCTTGAACCTGGAAGGCAGAAGTTGCAGTGGGCTGAGATCGCGCCACTGCACTCCAGCCTGCTGAGAGAGCAAGACTCTGTCTCAAAAAAGAAAAAAAAAAAAATCAGCCTTTCCTCAACCCCACTGCACACTCAGCCTGGTAGTACAAGATGTTTTCTTTTTTCCCTCTCTTTTTGGAAATAATTTCCTTGAAAGAACTCTCTACACATCTCTATATCCACTTTCTCATTTCCACTGGTTCTTCAACTCCTGTGACCTACCTTCTGTCCCCACCCCTCCTGAAGGGCTCCTGTCAGGGTCACCGAGGACTTGACTTTTGTGAACACATCCCCTTTACAAAGATCTCCCTTCAGGCTCCCAGAAGAGCCCTCTCCAGTTTCGTCTTGGGGCATGGCTGTCTATTCCTCAGTCTCCTGCCAACACTCATGTCTCCAGTTCTTAAATTTAGGTGGCATTCGCAAGTTCTCTCCTGGTCCGCCCCTCACTCTCTCCTTGGGTGATTTCAGTCACTCATCATCTCACCTGCTCCCTTTGGTTCTCTCATCACATAGAGCTCCAGCCAACCCTGTGTTCATGACATGTCTCCACCCAGATGCACCTTAAACCAGAGGTTGGCAAACTTTCTCTGAAAAGGGTCAGACAGTGAATATATTTTGCTTTCTGGGCCATGTGGCCTATGTCTCCTCAACTCTGTTGCAGCACAAAAGTAGACGTAGGCAGTACGTAAGTGAATAGATATTGCTGTGTTCTCCCAAAATTACAAAAGCAGGCTACATGGGCCACAGTTTATGGCCCCTGCCTTAAACCACTGTCCTGACCTGCACATCCTCACAGGTTCTCCCCACCATGTTCCCTTTCTTGAATTTCTCCACCTTCACCCTATCACTGGAGCCAGAGGAATCTCTTAAGTCTGCTTTCCCCCTCCCTTCCATCCACCCTTGGTCACCAAGCCTTCCTCTCCATCCCCACTGATGATATCCTCTTACAGTTTTCATAATGTCTCTTGGCTAGCGAGGCATTCCCCTCTTTCTTTTAGGCTTCCAGCCCCCTGAGTTTTGGCTAGACATAGGCTACCTGGTTGGGACTGTATTTCCCAGCCTCCCTTGCAGCTAGATGTGGCTGAGTGACTAGGCTTAGGCCAGCAGTAAGTAAGTGAAGTGTCTACTAAGAAAACTGCAGATCCTGGACTTGTTCCACTGGAAATGGCAGCAATCAGACCTTGGAAGGCATGTGTTAAATTTGAAGAACTTCCAGGCATGAACCTGGAAGACTGGTTCATAGTAGAGAAGGTCTTTTTGTTACAGCAACTCAGCCCATACACAGCCAGCTTGCCCACTACCCTCCCTGTGCACAGCCCCCCTGTCCACCAATCCTTTCTCAACACAGCAGTCTCTTACAGTGCAAATCTGATCATGACACTCCACACTTAAAAGATGAACAAGCAAATAAGAAAGAAGAGAAATTGGGCTGGGCATGGTGGCTCACGCCTGTAATCCCAGCACTTTGGGAGGCCAAGGTGGGTGGATAATCTGAGGTCAGGAGTTCGAGACCAGCCTGACCAATATGGTGAAACCTTGTCTCTACTAAAAATACAAAAATTAGCCAGGTGTGGTGGCATGTGCCTATAGTCCCAGCTACTCGGGAGGCTGAGATGGGAGAATTGCTTGAACCCAGGAGGCAGAGGTTGCAGTGAGCCGAGATCGCGCCATTGCACTCCAGCCTGGGTGACAGAGCAAAACTCCATCTCAAAAAAAAAAAAAAAAAAAAGAGAGAAATCACTGCCTTCAAGAGGACTAAAGCAGGATGAAGTGATAGAGGAACAGAAGAGCTCATTTACACTGTATAGCAAAGGAAGGCTTCTGTGAAGGTGGCAGGGAGAAGCCAGGCATGCAATGTTCAAGGAACAGATTTTCAGGCAGTGGGCATGACTAGTGCAAAGGTCTTGAGGCTTGGCTTGTCCCAAAAGCGAAAAGAGGAAGAGCATGATTAGAGCTCTTATGATAAGTTCCCGTTGCAGGGTAAACTCAGCCTCACTAGGGCATTGAAAAGGGCTGGTCATAACCTCAGGGTGGCTAGATGGGTCTAGCAAGCTGTTCCCTGCAACTCTGTGGTGGGTGGGGGAAAGGAGGTTGGAGCTGAACACCTGCCTTCCTCTGGCCACGACATGGAGCCTGGCTTGGAGTGCTGTTTACTCCAGGGGCTCCTGAGTTGGAAGCACACAAAGGGCAAGCGTCTGTCTTAGAACTGGCCCTGTGGATTGGTACCGGGGCTGCAGGCCCCACCCTGAGTCACCTCTCCAGCCTGATTCTCACCATTGCCTCCTTGCCCTTGACATTTCAGCAGTCCATAAACCTGCACTCCAGCAGCACTCCTTTACAGGAAGCATTGTCCTGCCTTAAGAATCTGCCCTTGGCCAGGTGCAGTGGCTCGTGCCTGTAATCTCAGCACTTAGGGAGGCTGAAGTGGGCAGATCACTTGTCAGGAGTTTGAGGCCAGCCTGGCCAACATCGTGAAACCCCATCTCTACTAAAAACACAAAAATCAGCCTGGCATGGTGGTAGGTGCCTGTAATCGCAACTACTCAGGTGGCTGAGGCAGGACAATTGCTTGAACCTGGGAGGTGGGGGTTGCAGTGAGCCAAGATTGTGCCACTGCACTCCAGCCTGGGTGGCAAAGTAAGACTATCTTAAAAAAAAAAAAAAAAGGAACCTACCTTTAGCTGGTTGTAGTGGTTCACGTTTGTAATTCCAGTGACTCCAGAGGACAAGGAAGCAGGAGGATTGCTTGAGGCCAGGAGTTTGAGTTCGGCCTGGACAACAGAGTGAGACCCTCTCCCTAAAAATTTAAAATTTAAAATTTAGCTGGGTGTGGCAGCCCATGCCTGTAGTCCCAGTTACTTGAGAGCCAGAGGCAGGAGAAGTAATTGAGCCCAGGAGTTGGAGGCTACAGTGAGCTATAATTACACCACTGCAATCTGGTCCAGGTGACAGAATGAGGCCAAAAAAAAAACCAAAAAAACAAAAAAACACCTGCCCTTTACCCTTTCTCAACCTGACAATTTGACTGACTTGTCTTGAAGGTTTGGCACCACTTCTTGGAAGCTTCCTCTGCTGCCCACCTGGGGTGATGCCTCTTCTGGAAGGCTCTCACCGCTACACACACAGTGGCTGTCAAAGCTCAGCCTGGCTTTAGTTCCAGCCCTACTAGGTCTTCTCAGGACTCAGGATATCCAGGTGGAAGGAAGGCTGTGCCAGGTACCAACTACCCCACATAAGATCGCCAAGATAAATCCCTCACATTCAAACTATTCCCCCAACATCCGTCAACTCTATTACTAATAGCAAATTGCCACCTTTGGTCCACTCCACAGTGCCCTCTGAAAGGGTCATCAAAAGACAGTTATGACCATACCAAACTATGATTCTTGACACAGAACCAAAAGTTATTTTCAATTTATTTTGTTTTTTTCTATTTTTAGAACAGTAATAATAATATTTAAAATCATATTTTCCTGTGATATAATTAAAACTGTGTTATTTCAATTGAATTTGAAATAGAATTCATGGTCTAAAATAGACTGAATCCCAGTGTGAACATATATTTGCATGCCTTCCTCGTCGTCATTCAGTTGGTGAAATTGTCAGGCATGCAATAAGAAGGGAAGTGAACATTGCAGCACTGTGGCCTGTGGCCACAGTGATGGCGGGACAGCCCCACAGAGGCCACACCAGGTGACTCTCAGCTCGGTGGGTGGGAGGCGGAGTGTCTCTGTGTCCCTCTAGCACACACATCCTCACATAACCTCACAGTCTTTTTTGCATTTGCCAGGCCATCTCATAACACCTAGGCTCACAAAATTCTGGCTTCCTTTGGATTAACTAAACCCATGGTCCCCCAAGACGGGGATTCCAAGGAGCAGGAGAGAGCCTCGAGGCAGCCCAGACTCCCAGCTACAAACCTCTCTTTCCAGAATTCCACTGCCACACCTTGGCATGTACCAAATGTTGACAAAGAAGGCTGTTCCTGTACAAGGGCCAATTTTAGAGCAAGCTCCCTGTGGTTGGAAAACTGTAAAACCCTCAGCCCCAAAGCTGTGTGTAGTGCTTTGTGCGTGACAGGGCTGGGGCAGATCTCTCTGAGGCACTCAGGAAAACCATTCCCTTTGCTTGTGGTGGGCGGCCCCTGGTGGCTGCTCTGCCCTTGCCAAGTGTTACGTGTCTAAGGTCTGTGGGCATGTTTCTCATTTGCTGCAAAACACCCTCCCCACCCTTGCAGAGAAAGAGTCTTTTGTGCAGCACCCTTTAAAGGGTGACTCGTCCCACTTGGGTTCTCTCTCCTGGTGCAGTGTTGCAGGCAAGTTTATCAGAGTATCGCCATGAAGTTCGTCCCCTGCCTCCTGCTAGTGACCTTGTCCTGCCTGGGGACTTTAGGTCAGGCCCCGAGGCAAAAGCAAGGAAGCACTGGGGAGGAATTTCATTTCCAGACTGGAGGGAGAGATTCCTGCACTATGCGCCCCAGCAGCTTGGGGCAAGGTGCTAGAGAAGTGTGGCTTCGCGTCGACTGCCAAAACACAGACCAGACATACTGGTGTGAGTACAGGGGGCAGCCCAGCATGTGCCAGGCTTTCGCTGCTGACCCCAAACCTTACTGGAATCAAGCCCTGCAGGAGCTGAGGCGCCTTCCCCATGCATGCCTGGGGGCCCCGGTGCTGAGGCCATCCGTGTGCAGGGAGGCTGGGCCCCAGGCCCACATGCAGCAGGTGACTTCCAGCCTCAAGGGCAGCCCAACGCCCAACCAGCAGCCTGAGGCTGGGACGCCATCTCTGAGGCCCAAGGCCACAGTGAAACTCACAGAAGCAACACAGCTGGGAAAGGACGCGACGGAAGAGCTGGGAAAAGCCAAACCCACCACCCGACCCACAGCCAAACCTACCCAGCCTGGACCCAGGCCGGGAGGGAATGAGGAAGCAAAGAAGGAGGCCTGGGAACACTGTTGGAAACCCTTCCAGGCCCTGTGCGCCTTTCTCATCAGCTTCTTCCGAGGGTGACAGGTGAAAGACTCCTACAGGTAACACCCTTTCCTTTACTCACACACAAAGACTACGTGAGAGGCACTTAGCACTTTCACAGCTGCTGCAACCACATCAGAGTCTCAGTGTGTGTTTGGGGGTGGGTTTGAGGCTGTCTGTTGCAGAGCAGAGTAGATGAGGTGGTTCATCCGGAGTGGCACTTGACCCCGGTGATGCACAGGAATCACCTACAAGGAGCTCTAAAAATGCTGATGCCCAGGCCCCTCGCCAGACCGTTCCATCTGTGTCTCCAACACAGTAGCGCAGGAATGTGGACTTTTAAAACTCTCCCCCACGTGATTCGAATGTGCAGCCAAGGTTGAGAATCTCCTTGTGATGGGACCACCTCACTGTTAAACTGAGGCCTTTGGAATTCTGCCGGGTGCTGTTTCCTACTGAACCAAGCCTTTGCTGCAGCTGTTTGTGGCCGAGGTGCTATGTCATGGTGGAGGTGTCGCCACACCCCGTCTTGTTCTCAGTTTCCTCTCTTACAGTCCAGTTAGGGCGGGGAGTGCTGTGCACTGGGGAAAGTTTGAGTCAAATAATCTTCAAAGTCTTTCTCACAGCTCTCAAAGCCTTTAATTGTTTTTTTTCATCACAGAAGAGAAAATCTAATGAATAACAACAGATTTAATCAACTCCAAGTATTGCTTTTAAAAGACCAAACTTTTTCTTGTGGAAATAAGGCTTATTTCTGATCTCTATCCTTAAATGCAGCAGCTTTCGTTAATTTTGCACACCAGCAAGGAGTTCATTTACATGGGATTCTAGTCTTATTTGTGCACTTTGAGTTTAAAAGGAGAGTTTCTGAGGTTTTTCATATTATCTATGTAAGAAAAATAGGAACAAAGCAGATTTCCTGATAAATAGCACTTTGATAACTAATACCACAAAACAAATAAGGCTTTTTCTAAAAGGCAGCAAGAAATGTTGGGTCACAACAAAGTTGTTTTGGTGTCTCCTGTTCTGGGATGGAGGTTTTCTGCTTGTTTAATATTTCAGATCTGTCCCAGAGGAGAAAAGGGGCCACTTAAGCCAAAAAAAATTACTATTGAGGAGAGGTCCTTTTTTTTTTTCTTTTAAAAGTTGATTTTTTTGGTCTTTCTACAAATAACACATGCAAATCATTTGAAAAATTCAAACACAACAGAAAAATACAAAGAATTTTAAAACTGCATCCATAATCCCACCACACAGAGATAAACAATGTTAACAGAAGAGTACCCATTTAGACACCCATCTATGCGTATTTATACAGACAGATGTACAGTTTATATACAGATGCATACAGGTGCTAAAGCTTAAAACAACACTTGATCCTGCAGATAAGCTGCATAGGACTACTGTATTAGGTTGCTAGGGCTGCCATAGCAAAATACCACAGAATGGGTGGCTTAAACAGCAGAAATATATTTTCTCACAATTCTGGAGACTGAAATTCCAAGATCAAGGTGTCAGCAGGATTGCTGTCTTCTGAGGACTCTCTCCTTGACTCATAGATGGCAGCCTTCTCGCTGTCATTCCTCTGTGTGGATCTGTGTCCTCATCTCCTTTTGTTAGGATACCATTCACACTGGGTGAGGTCCCACCCAAACAGCCCCATTTTACCTTAATCACCTCTTTAATGGCCCCTATCTTTAAATAGAAACACTCCCTGAGGTACTGGAGGTTAGGACTTAAGTCTACGGTTTTTAGGTTTTGGGAGGGACACAATTCACACAATTCAGCTCATAACAACTAACAAAGAATTTTTCATTCCTTCTTTTTTTATTTTTTATTTTTTTCAGAGCTGACGTCTCCCTGACAGAGAACCGTCTCTTTTTATATTATGCCGCTTTCAGTCCAACGTTCTCACACTGGAAGAAGGGAGTTTCTAATCAGATGCAACTGCCCAAATTCTTGATCTGCAGCTTCTCTGAAGTTTGAAAAAGAAATCTTCCTTTCTGGAGTTTGCAGAGCTCAGCAATATGATAGGGAACAGGTGCTGATGGGCCCAAGAGTGACAAGCATACACATCTACTTTTTATCTGTAGAAGTTTTGCTTTGTTGATCTGAGCCTTCTATGAAAGTTTAAATATGTAATGCATTCATGAATTTCCAGTTTAGCCTTCTGAGCAAGACATGAATTTGTCACATTTCATTGCATGGTAACATGGACTTGGAGTTAGAGAAAGTTCAGTAAATAGCAGCTATGTGTGTGCAAAATAAAGGAATGATTTCAGAAATATGACTTTAGTCTTCTTAATGAATGCAATACCTAGATGCTATAGAGATCATGTATACCCATTAAGTCACTGTTATTTTATTCAGGGTGCCATCATGCATTACACAGACTAGGTGGCTTGCACAACAGAAATGTGTTTTCTCACAGTGATGGAGGCAAGAAGTGCCTCAAGATGTCATCAAAGTTAGTTTCTCCTGGAGGGTCTCAGGGAAAATTGTTCAGTGCCTCTCTCTCAGTTTCTTAAAGTTGCTGGAATCCTTGACATTCCTTGGCTTATAGACATATCACTCTAATCCCTGCCTTTGTCTTCACATGGAATTTTCCCTTGCGTGTGTGTCAAATTTCCCTCTCCTGACAAGGGCACCAGCCATTGGATTAGGGTCCATCCTAATCAAGAAAGACCTTAACTCCATCATGTCTGCAAACACCCTATTCCCAAATAAGATCATATTCACAGATTTCAAATGGACATAAATTTTTGGTGGGCACTACTCAACCCAGCACAGCCACCCTGCAGCAATAGCAACTAGCCAAAAAGATAGAGAAGTGAACCTGAAAGAGAACAACCCTGTACACTCAGCAATTAAATTAATCAACGGAGTTGGAAAGGAAGAAAATTAGATTTTATTAGACATACGCAAAAAGTGACTCACTCTCTTCTTAATTTCATATTTATCTTACCTAAGAACACATTAATAGTCCACTCTCTTTTTTTAGTGGCTATTTATTTATTCGAGATGGGGTCTCTCTCTGTCACGCAGGCTGGAGTTCAGTGGTGCAATCTCGGCTCACTGCAACCTCCGCCTCCTGGGTTCAAGTGATTCTCCTGCCTTAGCCTCCCGAGTAGCTGGGATTACAGGCGTGTGCCACCATGCCCAGCTAATTTTTGTATTTTTAGTAGAGACAAGCTTTCACCATGCTGGCCAGGCTGGTCTCGAACTCCTGACCTCAGGTGATCCGCCCGCCTCGGCCTCCCAAAGTACTGGGATTACAGGCGTGAGCCACTGTACCTGGCCCACTAATCCACTCTTGATGTACTTAAATTGTTTCCCCATCTAGCCCAGTAGTGCCCAACCCTAGCTATATAATGGAGTCACCTGGGGCAACTTTTCAAAAACACTGGTGCTTAGACGTCAGCACCAGAGGCTATGGTGTAACTAGCCAGGGATGGGGCCTGAGCATGTGCAATTTTACATTTCCCCTGATGACTCTAATATGCAGCCAAGTTTAAGAAACGCCACCCTTGATTAATTGAATTAGAATCTCTGGGGTGTATCCTAGGTAATTTCCAGGCAATTCTATGTGTAACCTGAGTTGAAGACTACTAATATGGTCTCTATATGTAGTTCACACAATTAAGAAATATTTATTCATCATCAGCTATGTCCCAGGCACTGTGCAAGACGTTGGATAGGGGAGAGATGAACTAACCAACTAGGTTTCACATCTTAGAAGTGCAGTGAAGTAGTGGAAACCGAGATAACACATTGATGAGTGTAGGAGATGACACAGAAGGCTGTGGGTGGGGGCAGCCAGGGGACATTTGCTGGGGTTGAGTTTGTAAAATATGTATACATCAAGCATCTGCTGTGACATACTAAGTCTATTTCTTTTTTTTTTTTTTTTTTTTTTTTTTTGAGACGGAGTCTCGCTCTGTCGCCCAGGCTGGAGTGCAGTGGCGCAATCTCGGCTCACTGCAAGCTCCGCCTCCCGGATTCACGCCATTCTCCCGCCTTAGCCGCCCGCGTAGCTGGGACTACAGGCGCCCGCCACTGCGCCCAGCTAATTTTTTGTATTTTTAGTAGAGACGGGGTTTCACCATAGTCTCGATCTCCTGACCCCGTGATCCGCCCCCCTTGGCCTCCCAAAGTGCTGGGATTACAGGCTTGAGCCACCGCGCCCGGCCCTAAGTCTATTTCTTATAAGGGCTCTGAGCCTTTCACCCGCCCCCTCATATAACTCTCACCACATCCCTAAGAGGTAAGTAGTTTTAATCCCAATTATAAACCAAGGGACTTGAAAGCCTGGAGAGGTGAGTTGTACACAGCTTGTTAAGAGTCAGGACAGCAGAGAAATCCAGGTCCACCCAGTTCTAATGCTCATGGCGTTCAATTTATAAACATCACAGGATAGACTGGGATTTGTCACAGACCATTTTTCACCAACATTTTAAACTAAGATCACCATATAGCTGACCAGTGATTTTAAAGATGAAAATCTGTGCTACCCAAAGGGTGACAGGTGGGCCAGAGGCATCTGCTTCTGCTGGGGAGCTTTAGACATGCTAATTCTCGGCTAGGGGCGGTGGCGCATGCCTGTAATCCCAGCACTTTGGGAGGCCAAGGAGGGCAGACGACCTTAGGCCAAGAGTTTGAGACAAGCCTGGCCACATGGCGAACCCTATCCCTACTAAAAAACACAAAAAATAGCTGGGTGTGGTGGCAGGCCCCTGTAATCCCAGCTACTCAGGAGGCTGAGGCAGGAAAATCACTTGAACCAGGGAGGCGGAGGTTGCAGTGAGCCAATATCGTGCCCCTGCACTCCAGCCTGGGCAACAGAGCAGGACTCCATCTCAAAAAAAAAAAAAAAATGCTAATTCTCAGGCCCCACCGCATACAAACTGAACCACAGTATCTGGCGTGAGGCCCAGAAATGTGTATTTTAACATTTCCATATGTTCTATGCAGAGTAACATTGGCCGAGCAATATTTCAGTCATCCTAAAAGGAAAGGCTTTGTGAAACCTTAAAGCAGATAATTCTGACATAGGCTACAATACGGATGAACCATGAGTACATTATGCTAGATAAAATAAGCCAGTCACAAAAGACAGATACTGCATGATTCCACTGATATGAGGTACCTAGACTAGTCAAAAATCACAGATACCAAAAGTAGAATGTTGGCTGCCAGAGACTATGGTGAGGTGAGAATGGGAAGTTAGTTTAATGTTTATAGAGTTTTAGTTTTATAAGATTAAAAGAGTTCTTGAAGTGGATAGCAGTGATGGTTGCATAACAAATGTAATTAATACTACCAAATTATACACTTAAAATTGTTAAGATGGCATATTTTATGATATACGTATTTTATTTGAATTTTGAAAAGAAATTTTAAAAAAGAAAAGGAAATTCTTTTCACAAGGTACTGAAATAACAGCATATCCATAAGAAAAATATGACTACCTACTATTACTTGATACAAAAAATAAACTGAAATTGGTTTATATACCGAAATGTAAAGGGTGGTTTCTCCCTAATACTAGGGGTGCTCCTTTCCTTCGACAGTGGCATAATCTATTTGTTCTAATTCAGTAATTGCTACATCCATCTTTATTAATCAAGTACTCACCCACACCCAGGCCTTCCTCATCGATGGGTCACCAATCATGAGGGCTGGGCACAGTAGTAGAACTCAGCCACTGAAAGAGTTCATTACTGTTCACAAATTCTAGCAATTAATCATATGATCTTCCATATTCAATAACCCAAACCAGGGGCTGGCAGAAGCAACAGATTGGAGTCACCCTCTTTGTGTTGTCACTGATGGTGTCAAATAATGATGAAACCAGTGAAGATTCCCAGGTGGTAGGGTCAATTTTTTTTTTTTTTTAAAGAAAAAGAGCAGTGGTTGAGAGATTTTATGGTGAAATCATAGACATAGAGAACCGATCTCCCTGAATCCCTGCCTCTTCTGTCCTGATTTTCTCCAAACACCTCCTCCAAGGGGAATGTTTCCTCTGAGGAGCAGCTGCATGTAATGCTCACACTGTCTGCTAAAGACAGGTAGGCCACAGTGCAGATAACATCATCTGTCTAGCAATTTTCTCAGTCACATCTTCCGAAGTTTATCTTACCACTTAAAAATGACGCCAACCTGAGACCCAGGACATGAAATGTGCTTGAATGTTTTGTCCATTAGCCCACTACTGGGGGCACCATTGCTGTGAACAGTCTGGCATTGTGTAACCACAAGTGAACCAGATACTAAGCCAAGCAGAGAACAGTCTCCAGTGCCACTATGGTGTGGCCAGAATCTGTCAGCTTCACAGAATGGCAACTCCATGATGACAGTTGTCAATTACCACTGCACACCAGTAATGGCCACCAGGTGACAGCAGAGGACCAATGTATTGTATTTGCCAGACAAAAGCAGGCCCCACCCCCAGAGCTAAGGATCCCTGTCACCTTTAGACTGAGAAATCAACTGTGGAGAGGAACCAGAGGAACCACAGTCCCAGTAGGCCATTTTATTCTCTGTGGCACTCAGGTGAGGTTTAACTTTTGAGCCTATTGTGTTAGTGGCAAGATTACCATCTCGAGTCCAATAATGGATTGAGGCAGTGATGCTGGTCACCAGGGCTGGAAGGTCCAGTCACCCACTTTGTTTCATGTTGTCTCACCTCATATGCATCCTTTCCATGGCATCCACAAGGGTTACAAAAATGTCTCCTGAGGCTGCAGTAGTGGCTATCAATAGCTTATAGCCTCATAGAGGAGTGTCCTTAATAATCCGGTCAGTTGTCACCAACCAGGCAGCTTGCTGGCTGTACCCAAGAGTAGGTGAAAAAGGCATGTCTGGTTCTTACGAGCACTGATAATACAAAGGTGATGGCTTTCCATATAGCTCATTGGGCTGTGGGATCCTTCTGCAGTAGCTCTGCCACAGTTGTCTCTGGATCTAGATGGCTGCTGCCACCAGGTGGACACCAGCACATTTAGTCTTCAGTAAACCAAGCCCCAGCATCCTCACAGACTTCCTGGGAGTGGTCTCCAGGTAGTCAAAAGCTGTCCCTGTGAGTAATCAAGAGAGGGACAAGAAGACCCTAAAGGTGAGGTCTCAACTTACTTGTGTAAGGAGAATTATCTATGAGATCAGACTTGCCCTGTGAAGTGTTCCACTTCCATTTAGTATGAGAAATCTGTGCATTTTCAATTCTGCCCTTAGTACTTGAGGGGAACCTGACAGGTGGGGCTTTAGTTTTTACAAATAAGGCAAATATTTGTCCAATTAATCGAATGGATGGATTTAAACTGGTGGCATTGACCCACATGATCTCCACTATACATTCCTGCACTTACATTCAGCAATTCAAAGGTTATTTGATTTGGGGGGCATTTTGGACACTAGGACAATTATTGACATTTTTAACAATTATCAATCACGCCTTCTGCAGAAAGAATTTAAGTGATTCCAGATGATGCATAAATTATGGCACCTAACTGCTTTGAATAAAATGGCTAAAAAAATACGAGCGTAAAAATCCTTTGCTAGGTGATACAGTTTGGCCCTATCCCCACCCAACTCTCAACTTGAATTGTATCTTCCAGGATTCCCAATGTGTTGTGGGAGGGACCCAGGGGGAGGTAATTGAATCATGGGGCTCAGTCTTTTTCCCATACTATTCTCATGATATTTAATAAGTCTCATGAAATCTGATGGGTTTATCAGGGATTTCTGCTTTTGCTTCTTCCTCATTTTTTTTTGCCACCACCATGTAAGAAGAGCCTTTCACCTCCCACCATGATTCTAAGGCCTCCCCAGCCATGTGGAACTGTAAGTTCAATTAAACCTCTTTTTCTTCCCAGTTTCAAGTATGTCTTTATCAGCAGTGTGAAAATCGACTAATACAGTAAATTGGTACCAGTAGAGTGGGGCGTTGCTGAAAAGATACCCAAAAATGTGGAAGCGACTTTGGAACTAGGTAACAGGAAGAGGTAGGAAGAGTTCGGAGGACTCAGAAGAAGCCAGGAAAATGTGGGAAAGTTTGTCACTTCCTAGAGACTTGTTGAATGGCTTTGTCCAAAATGCTGGTAGCAATATGGGCAATAAATCCAGGCTGAGGTGGTCTCAGATGGAAATGAGGAACTTGTTGGGAACTGGAGCAAAGGTGACTCTTGTTATGTTTTAGCAAAGAGACTGGTGGCATTTTGCCCCTGCCCTAGAGATTTGTGGAACTTTGAACTTGAGAAGATGATTTAGGGAATCTGGTGGAAGAAATTTCTAAGCAGCAAAGCATTCAAGAGGTGACTTGGGTACTGTTAAAGGCATTCAGTTTTAAAAAAGAAGTAGAGCATGAAAGTTTGGAAAGTTTGCAGCCTGACTATACGATAGAAAATAAAAACTCATTTTCTGGGAAGAAATTCAAGCCAGCTGCAGAAATTTGCATAAGTAGCAAGGAGCCTAATGTTAATTCCCAAGGCCATGGGGAACATGCCTCCAGGCCATGTCAGAGACCTTCAGGGCAACCCCTCCCATCACAGACCCAGGGGTCCAGGGGGAAAAAGTGGTTTAGGGGGCCAGGCCCAGGGTCCCTGTGCTGTGTGCAGCCTTGGGACTTGGTGACCTGTGTTCCAGCTGCTCCAGCCATGGCTGAAAGGGGCCAATGTAAAGCTCAGGCTGTGGCTTCAGAGGGTGGAAGCCTCAAGCCTCAGCAGCTTTGAGTCCCACGGGGCACCAGCTGCTGGGTCCATCCCGCAGACCCTGGCCAAGCAACGGATGAAAGGAGTACTCAGACACAGGCATGCAGTGTAAGAGCAGCGAGGGGGCTGCTGGCACTAGGGACCAAAGAAAAGAGCAGCCTCGATAAGCTGGAGCTGCTTGCTTTTATTTAGTACAGGCATAATGCCGAAAGCCTGGAGCAAACACAGTCTGTGGGTAATTAACATTTACTATTCTCCTTTTAGGGAACGGGTCACACGCGCAGATGATCAAAGATCATTTTCTGGTCAAAATGAGTAAACAAGCCTATTTAGATAAATTCCCCTACACTCCCTTGTACCTACTTCTGGCCCTCTGCCTCAGGGTAAGAGAACAGCTGCCTTTATCTTATTCTCCCCGAAGCTTTGCAGAGCCTTCTGACCTTTCAGAAGGTTTGTGCCCTTTGCCTATAATTTCTCCCACCACACTGACTGATCTCCTACAGTGTTGAGCCTGCAGATGCACAGAAGTCAAGAGCTGAGGTTTGGGAACCTCCACCTAGATTTCTGAAGATGTATGGGAACGCCTGGATGCCCAGGCAAAAGTTTGCTGTAGGAGTGGGGCCCTCTTGGAGAACTTCTGCTGGGGCAGTGCAGAAGGGAAATGTGGGGTTGGAGCCCCCACACATAGTCCCTACTAGGGCACTGCCTAGTGGAGCTGTGAGAAGAGGGCCACTGTCCTACAGACCCCAGAATGGTAGATCCACCAACAGCTTGCACTGTTGTGTGCCTGGAAAAGCTGCAGAGACTCAGCGTCAGCCCATGAAAGCAGCCAGGAGGGAGGCTGTACTCTACAAAGCCACAGGGACAGAGCCGCCCAAGACCATGAGAACCCACCTCTTATATCAGTGTGACCTGGATATGAGACCTGGAGTCAAAGGAGATCATTTTGGAGCTTTAAAATTTGACTGCCTAGCTGGATTTTGGACTTGCATGGGCCCTGTAACCCCTTTCTTTTGGTCAATTTCTCCCATTTGGAACAGCTGTATTTACCAAATACCTGTACCCCCATTGTATCTAGGAAGTAACTAGCTTGCTTTTACAGGCTCATAGGCAAAAGGGACTTGCCTTGTCTCAGATGAGACTTCATACTGTCAACTTTTGGGTTAATGCTGAAATGAGTTAAGACTTTGGGGGACTATTTGGAAGGCATGATTGGTTTTGAAATTCAAGGACATGAGATTTAGAGGGGGCAGGGGCTGAATAATAAGATTTGGCTGTGTCCCCACTGAAATCTCAACTTGAATTGTATCTCCCAGAATTCCCATATGTTGTGGGAGGGATCCAGGGAAAGGTAATTGAATCATGGGGTATGGTCTTTCCCATGCTATTCTCATGGTAGTTAACAAGTTTCATGAGATCTGATGGGTTTATCAGGGATTTTGGCTTTTGCTTCTTCCCCATTTTCTCTTACTGCTACCATGTAAGAAGTGCCTTTTGCCTCCTGTCATGATTCTGAGGCCTCCCCATCCATGTGGAACTGTAAGTCCAATTAAACCTCTTTTTCTTCCCAGTCTCAGGTATGTCTTTATCAGCAGCATGAAAATGAACTAACACACCAGGCATAAGAATGACACAATGGACTCTGGGGACTAAGAGGGAAAGGGTTAGGAGGGGGTGAGGGATAAAAGAGGACAAATTGGGTTCAGTGTACTCTGCTTGTGAGATGGGTGCACCAAAATCTCACAAATCACCACTAAAAAACTTATTCATGTAACCAAATACCACCGGTTTTCCAAAAATCTATAGAAAAAAAAAAACTAAAAAAAATCCTTTGTTGTGTTTCTAACTACTAATATGTAACATATTTTTGTGCCCCACAATGATTACAGTTAATAATCAGCACAGAAGAACTCTTAAAGGACATATTTTGCCTCTAGATCAAGCCTAATGCCCTTCTGTAGGCAGCTGGGAGGTTTTGTAGCTGTTCCTTAAACAACATCTTTCTTACCTTACCATGAAGTCATTAAATAGCTATTGACACCCTAGAAATTAGAGCTGAGAAAGTCTTTAGACCTATTAAATGAGAGTGACCTGTTTTATGTGAGCACATATTCACCATCCCTCTCTAGCCTTTGAATTACTCACCCTTTGTCTCACACCTCCCTGGAAGTATCTGTTCCCTTTCTTTCTCTCCTTTTCTGTGGTCCTCTCTGCTTCTCGAAGCCAAACCAGGTCAGGCTGTGAACTGAAGAGGTACCAAGATTTCCCCTGTGCAGCTTTCTGCTGGACTTTTCCTAGAAGCATGCATCAGTTACTGCCAGATTTAGTTTTGGGTTGTGGTATCACTTTTCATCTTTTTCCATCAGAGTAAGAAAAAAATACTGTACTTTCTCTACTAGAGTGGGAGAGCTGGGCCCAACTTTAGCAAACTAGTGCTTGTTGAAATGAAACACTTCAACAAACTTGAGGGAAGGCACTAAAGAAGTCAGTTTCCTCATCTTTATTTCAGGTGATAATAATGGCTACTCCTTAGAGAGGACTATCGAGATCAGATGGGGCTGGGAGCAATGGCTCATGCCTGTAGTCCCAGGACTTTGGGAGGCCAACACAGGAGGATTGCTTGAGTCCAGGAGTTCAGGACCAGCCTGAGCAAAATAGCAACATGCTGTCTCTGCAAAAATAAATAAATAAATAAATAAATAAATAAATAAATAAATAAAATAATTTTAAAAAGATCTAATATAGTAATAATACAAAGCAAAGGGCTTTGACAATGATATTGTGCTGTGCAGATGCATAGTATGATTATAAACCAGGTAGACAGAGATAAACTTGATGAAACAGGAAGGAAAAACTCTTCATATGTCGGACTGGTCTTCCTGGATAAGGTTGCCACATTTTATCTCAATGGAGTCACAGATGCTTCTGAAAACTGGAAATAGGAGTCTTGCAACCAAATCTGGGAAAGACATGAGCCAAAATCAGCCCAATCACTGCTAAATATGAAATCACATCACTGCTAAATATGAAAATCTGTCACAACATTTTGTTAGTGTAAGTTCTAAGCCTAAGACAAATTAAGTTGTTGAATTTATTCAGATAATTGTTTTAAAGGGAGAGTGAAACAGGTTTCTGGCCCCTTTTTTGTTTTCAGATCATTTAAATTGAAAGAAGGGGGACCATGTTACTAAATCAAACCTGCCCCATGGGCCGGAGTCTAATTCTCTATCCCTCCCTTTGTCACACTCAGATGATACTGTCCCTCTGTAGGGTTTGTCTCCGCCATGTTTGAAATGGTGTACAAGTTCTTAGGATGAGATGGTTATGGGATGCCTATACTGTTTTTCCTCTCCCAGTCCCCCAGTGGAATTTCTTCCCCTTGGTCATTCAGGAGTGGCAGCCTGTGTTATCTCAGAGTTGCCCAAGTGGTGACCCCAAAGGACTCCAGAGCAGGGGCTGGCTTGGGGTAGGGACAATAGAGGACATTGGGCTAGAAGGGGGAGATGTAGGGATTCATGAAGCCATTAAATTAGCAACATATTGCCAGGCACAGTGGCTATAATCTCAGTGCTTTGGGAGGCCAAAGCGGGAGGATCACCTGAGTCCAGGAGTTCAAGACATGTCTGGGCAACAAAATGAGATGCTGTCTCTACAAAAAAAACTCTTAAAACTTAGCTGGGTGTTGCGGTGTGTGCCTGCAGTCCTAACTACTTGGGAGGCTGAGGTGGAAGAATCACTGGAGCCCAGGAATTCAAGGCTGCAGTGAGCTATAATTGTGCCACTGCACGCTGGCCTAGGTGACAGAGTGAGACCCTGTCTCCAAAAAATATTTTATTTATTTATTTATTTATTTATTTATTTAGAGATGGAGTCTTTCCAGGCTGGAGTGCAGCAGTGTGATCTCAGCTGACTGCACTCTCTGCCCCCCAGGTTGAAGTGATTCTCATGACTCAGCCTTCCGAGTAGCTGGGTTACAGGGGCTCACCACCAACAACAACTAATTTTTGTATTTTTATTAAAGAGAATGTTTTGCCATGTTGGCCAGGCTGGTCTCAAACTCCTGGCCTCAAGTGATCTCCCCGCCTCGGCCTCCCAAAGTGCAGGGATTACAGGCACAAGCCACTGTACCAAGCCTAAAAAATATTTTAAAAGAAAAAATAAAAATTAGTAACATTTATTGTAAACAAACATACAATTCATTTTCAAATGACCGTAGATAGTATTGTGGTAAATAAAATGCAACTGTATTTAAAGACATTACCAAGTGTCCATGTGCTATTGTGGCACTTTTTTTTTTATTTTTATTTTTTAGATACAGTCTCACTTTGCTGCCCAGGCTGGGGTACAGTGGCACAATCTCGGCTCACTGCAACCTCTGTCTCCTGGGTTCAAGTGAGTCTCCTGCCTCAGCCTCCCAAGTAGCTGGGAATACAGGTGCCTGCCACCAGGCCAGGCTAATTTTTGTATTTTTGGTAGAGACAGGGTTTCACCATGTTTGCCAGGCTGGTTTCTAACTCGTGACTTCAGGTGATCCACGTGCCTCGGCTTCCCAAAGTGTTGGGATTACAAGCATGAGCCACCGCGCCCAGCCATGTGGCACTTCTTGATAACATAGATTATGTTTTGATAACATCACATACGTTATGTGAATACATTTTTTTGAATCAATGACCTGTTTTGGACTCTGGCCCACCGTTCACTAGCTGTCTGGTCTTGAGTGATCTTTTATTTTCTCCTCTCCATAATGTGAATAATAACAGTACCTGTCTCCTAAGCATGATTCAAGGATTACATGAGATTATCCACACAAATTCCAAGGAGTAATAGCTCAAGTGGTAGCTGCTGTCACTCTCACCATCACTGTTTCTCAGTCACAGTTTGTGATTGAGTGCTGCGACGGGCAGGTGTGCACAGTGTGGATGTTGTAAAAGGATCCTCATCCTCGGCAAGGTTGGCAGCCCCTGGTCTGGATGAAGCCTAAGGTGAAACCTTGAATGCTCCCCCGCAAACCTCTTTGTTGACTTTATCCATAGCTTTCTTCCAGCCCAGGCATTTACATTATAGATTCTCTCCCTTCTGGGAACAGCGCTCTCCTTCTGGGAGAACAGTTGTTCCTCCTCCAAACCCAACTGCATGTTTCAGAGGCCTGGGCCGTTCATCATAGAATCCTGCTCTTTGGCCGTGGCTGACAAGTCCAATGGCAGGAATGCGACTCAAGACCAACCTATCATATCTCTCCCTGGGACTGTTCGCACTTCTGCTTGGCTTGGAACTGGTGACACCCACGTTTCCCACGAAGTAGAGAAAATTAGTCTGAGAAAACAAAGTACAAATGCGGAGAAAAGCTGAGGTGATACAAAACCAAGCATGATGGTGACATTCAGGTTCCTTAATCTATGAGACTGGGTGGTTGTATTAATCATGTGCTTTGATTTTTTCAACTCATGCTCTTTTGATACCTTTGGGAGCCTTATAAATTCAGGGAGAGACAGACCCTCCCTGGGTTAGCTAATTCCTAAAGATAACACAGTATGTTTGGGATCACGCCTGTCACATGTAAACCAACCATTCCCTTTATCTAACTCTCACATACCAAGCCAGTGTTAACCCTTACCCTAAATCTACCTGGAGACAGGACCAGACAGCCAGACCACATGCCCCAGAGCCTGCTGGAATTATTCAAACCAGCACATCCGAGACCGTGTTCTCCATCCAGCCTCGACTTTCCCTTGGAAACGATGATAAAGGCTCTGGCCTAGGTGTTCCCTCGCTCCTGCTTCCACCACCTGACCCAAACCTCATGTTTCACCTGCTGAAGCCCTGTGTGCTGTGGCATGCTCCTTCTCTTTGGAAAGGTGAGTACAGTTATATCTGGGTATTTAAGGAGGATTAGTTCCAGGACCTCCACGGGTACTAAAATTTGCAGATGTTCAAGTCCCCTCTATAAAATGGCATTGTATTTGCATATAACCTATGCACATCTTCCTGTATACTTTAAGTCATCTCTAGATTACTTACAATACCTAATACAACGTAAGTGCTATGAAAGTCATTGTTAGAGTGTATTATTTATTTGCATTATTTTTCATTGTTGTATTTTTTATTGTTTTTTTAAAAAAAATTTTGATCTGCAGTTGATTGAATCCACAAATGTGAAACCTGTAGATACAGGGGTGGGGGGAGGAGGTAACTGTAGTAAATTCTTTTTTCAGTGGCACCAGCCTCTTTGTGTCATCATTCAGTCACGTTCATGAGTTAAAATCCCACAGGTACATTTTGGGACAGTTGAGCAGCCAGCAAGGTGACTCAGTGTTCCATAAGGACCATGCCTCCCGCTGCTCTTGACTTGTTAGCTGACTGTGCCAACCACATAGACTATATTATCTTTAGGAATCAGCTAATCCAGGGAGGAATTAGCTATACCTGGGAGGGCACTGCCGGCCGGTGGGGTGCCTGTGCTTTGGCTTCCATTGCCTTGTGCTACCTCTGCTGTGCCCTTTCACAGTTTTCTAGTCTAAACTGTGGCAAGGGAAGGACTGCAGATCTTGCTTTGCACAGGTAGTACCACTGGAAGTGAGAGAAGTCCCCAGTGCACACCTTATTGGACCAAATGACCCGGCAGGTGTGAGGTTAAGCAGGCAATTTGGGTAATTAGCACAGTAAACGCTTCCTGGAGAGAGGAGGAGCAGGGAGTGGCTGCCCCTAGGGTGCTTTGAGGGCACCGAGACTGATGACCTGCCTGCCAAGACTGTAGACAGGGCTCACCACAGAGCATTCAGGAGCTGGGCATTCAGGCCCAGGCACAACTCCTTTCTTGTAACAAATCTTCTCTTACTCTGGTGGACAAAGTCCTGGACAAGTGAGGTCCTCCTTGAACAGTCCATCACGGGTTGGCATTGACTGCTGGGCCCCTGAGCATTGGGACTCTGTGAAGATACTCACCCATTTGATTCCAAATTTAGACAGGTCCATCTCTAATGGTTGGCAGCGAGGTGTAGGGTGTCTCCCCATGGAAAACCATGACTCCTAGAAACCTTAAATATTGCTATATGGGCAAATCTCTTTGTTGTTTCTGGCCTTGCTGCTATTGTGATTTGTCCCTCGACCTGGTGGGGTGCAAGGGATCACATCCCGGGAGATAGAAGGTCCAATTCTTCATGAAAGAGGAAAAGAGGATGAAGAATTCCCATGCTGCTCTCCCTGAGATGCCTGGAGATGTTCCTCAGCCTACGAAAGGTTGCCAATCTTCTGGCCAACATGCCTGGGCCCTTCCCAGATGCAGCTGCCTGATCTTGAACTTCCCACCATCCAGAACTGTGAGCTGAATAAACTCCTTTTCTTTATAATTACTTGGTCTCAAGTATTCAGTTATAGCAACAGAAAATGTACTAAGAAGTCAGTCTGGGTTCTTTCATTAATTTATGATCCAGTGGCTCACACCCTCCTAATAAGCCATTGCTTTAACCAAACATGGCCAAGGTAAGACTCACATCAACTCCAGTGGGTACTTAGTTGGAAAAGGATATGGCCTTTCCAAGTGGACATGGCCCTTACTCAGAAGTTCGTCACAAAAATAACATCACCCCAGACAACATCACCTCTTAATTTGATGTCAAAACATCAGAGTGATGAGGTATCACAACTACAGCAATCATCAGAGAGTGAGCCATAGGCTCACCTGGTCAGGTCTAGGAACAGGAGCCAAACCGTGTTCATCTTATCTTCCCTTGAGTGCCTAGTACTTCACCTTGCTGAGAGTGGTTACTGAATAATGACTGAAGAGATGACATCCGCTTTCCCTCACTGTTGAGCTGTCTTTGCATAATTGCAGTCTCTTGAGAAATTCTTGTCTGCCTCTGGTAGGCTAGATGTCCCAACTCGAAGCACCACAGCTTTCCCTCCAGCATAGTCATTAACCTCCGTATTGTCATGACTGATATCCTTGACTTTTCCCCTATTGTCTGCTAAATCGTCAAGGGTAAGGACCATTTTTCTTGACTGCGCTTCCAGCCAATCATTAACACTGAGGGCCTGGACATAGTAGGTGCTTCATGCTTGCTTTTAGGACGAATGAAAAAATGACTGAGTGGTAGTAGAAATGGGGTCTCGTTAGGGTCCAGCCTTGCAGAGTCTCATTCCCCTGCTCATTCCTGTCTTCTCTTAAGCAGCATGCCACATGTGTGGGTCCTTTTGCTCTTTGTGTAAGGGCATTCAGCACAGAAGGGTATCCTGTGCTGAATACACATACAGGTCTTTTCAGAGGTGCTTTTCTGCTTTGGTTTTTCTAAATATTGTCACCTCTGCATGTGAAGAAAGGGATGTGGTCATAAGCCAATGTGCCTCGTGACTCTCAGCCTTAACACCAAGAAAGGGCAGCTTACCTTCTCCCTTTTTCAGCTTTCCAAGGGGGCAACTGGTGCTCTTTGTAGCACACATGGTCTAGAGGCTGAAAATCCAAAAGGGAGACTCTCTAGGTCCTTCTTTTGCTCCAAGATAGGAAGGGGGGTGGCGTATGGAAATGTGCACTTGTGTGGGGTTGTGTGATGTGTGTGCATGTGTGTGGGAACGCGTGTGTATTTGTGAGTGCTTTCTTATGTGCATGCATGTGGGGGTATCTTGAAAAATGTTATCCAAAAGACACAGACCACTTTAAAGGGTGTTTGACTGTTTAAGAATGATTTGCTTAAAAACAAAGATCCAAAAAGCAAAGAAGTGATCAAAAACTTGATTTGTAGGGACAATTGATTATAGCAGAGCTAAAAAAAAAAAAATTTACAAAAAGAAAACACTGTATAAGGCTTTGAAATCACCCTATTCTTGGAGAAAAAATACCTATTATTATTAAGTGGTTTCATCCTAGTGGCTGATATTCCAGCATTTTTGACTTACTACAAATAGTAGTTTCATATGATTTAACCTAACACAAAAATTGGAGTTAGGTTTCAAACGTGTTGAGAATCAGAATCAACCATTAAACATTGTTTCTAAAAACATGTTGATATGATTCCACTGCTGGATATATACCCAAATGAAAATCATTCTACAAAAAAAAAAATATATATATATATATAAATTTAAAAAAAACCCAACATGCACTCATATGTTCGTTGTGGTACTATTCACAATAGCAAAAACATGGAATCAACCTGGATGCCCATCAATGGTGAATTGAAAAAAGAAAATGTGGTACATATACATCGTGGGATACTATCTATGCAGCCTTGAAGAATAATGAATTATGTCCTTTGCAGTAACATGGATGCAGCTGGAGGCTATTATCCTAAGCAAATTAACACAGGAATAGAAAACCAAATACTGCATGTTCTCACTTATAAGAGAAGGAGCTAGGCCGGACATGGTGGCTCATGACTATAATCCCAGCACTTTGGGAGGCCGGGGCAGGTGGATCTTGAGGTCCGGAGTTCGAGAGCAGCCTGGCCACCATGGTGAAACCCCGTCTCTACTAAAAATAAAAAAATTAGCAGGGCATGGTTGTGGGCACCTGTAATCCCAGCTGCTCAGAAGGCTGAGGCAGGAGAACTGCTTGAACCCAGGAGGCGGAGGTTGCAGTGAGCCAAGATCGTGCCACTGCACTCTAGCCTGGGTGACAGAGCAAGACTCCAACTCAGAAAAAAATAAAAAATAAAAAAAGATGAGGAGCTAAATATTAGGTAAGTGTGGACATAAAGATGGCAATAATAGGGCTGGAGACTACTAGAGTGGGGAGAAAGGGAGGGGGGCAAGGTTTGAAAAACTACCTGTTGGGTACTATGTTCACTACCTGAGTGACAAGATCATTTGTACAACAAACCTCAGCGACGTGCAATTTACCCATGTAACAAATCTACACATGTACCCTCTGAACCTAAAATAAAAGTTAAGAAATATGTTAATATTATGTGTTTAATAACAAGATTCTTTCTAACGTAAATAAACGTAATAGGTTTTCACCTTGCAATCATACCCAATACTATAGAATCCACACTCTGCTATCTCCTCATTTTCTAAAGAAATAAAACTTTCGTTGTCCTGAACAGGAATCCTGAAATCTCATGACGAATGAGCACTTAACATTTGGAATGCAAATATTCTTGAGTAGGTCTAAGATTAATGCCTTTTGCCAGATGAATTAGATTGTACTGATGTTTGCTTAGCCCAGTTTCCTCATTTTCTGATAATAAATATATTTTAATGCACAGTATTTGCCCAACAAATTAATATTGCTTTAGTGCAGCAGCTCAGCATTTGCTATGTCTGTTTATAAAGTAACCTTTGAAGGAAGGGCTGATTTCTGACAACTTTGGCCTGGTGATAAGTTTGGCACAGTTAAGACTTACCTCAGAACCAAACTGTACCCGTTACATGAATAATCTCTGGTGACTGCGTAAGTAGGGCCAGGCCTCTAGGTCAAGAAACTACTTGGTAGTAACAGGCATGAGAGTAAAATCAGCTTTTGAACTTCAAATCCCCAGCTGGTGACCAGACATGCATTCAATTACCAGCCTTAGCCAATGTGTTTTTACCAATTGTGTTCAGACTTCCTTTCACACTCCCAAAGAAAGCATTAATCATTAAAGTTTTGTGTGACCATGAGAAGAATAACATGATCCCAATCTAACCAGAACATGCCAGACAATTTCCAAATTAGGGATATTCTCAAAACACCTAACCAATTCTTCTGCAAACTGCCACAGTCATCAAAAACAAGCAACATCTGAGAAACAGCCATAGCCAAGAAGACCCCAAAAAGTCACGATCGCTAAATGCAACCTGGTGTCGTGTTGGGATCCTGGACAGAAAAAGAACATTAGGAGCTGAAAATTTAAGTCTACACCAAACCTGCACATGCATGTTTATAGCAGCTCTATTCATCATTGTCAAAATTTAGAGGCATCCAAAATGTCCTAGATGAATGAATAAATGAACTCAGGTACATCCAATCAATGGAATTTTAGTAGTAGGTGAACGAACAAAAGGACTTAGATATATCCAATCACTGGAATTTTATCAGCACTTAAAAGAAACTTGCTATTAAGTTATGAAAAACATAGAGAAACCTTAAGTGCATATTGCTAAGTAAAAAAGTCAATATAAAAAGGTTAAGTACTGTATGATTCCAACTATATGACAATCTTAAAAAGACAAAACTGTGGAGACAGTAAAAGGATCAGCAGTTGTCACGGGTTGTAGGGGATGGAGTGGTAAGTAGGCAGAACACAGAGAATTTTTAGGGCGGCTAAACTATTCTGCATGATACCACACAGAATACCATATTCTGTATGATACCATACAGCTAAACCATATTCCGTATGATATCATAGTGGTGGGTACTGTCATTATACCTTTCTTAGTTAATTGATATTATGCATGTCATTATACATTTCTCAAAACCCAAAGAATGTACAGCACTTAGAGTGAACCTAATGGAAACGATGGATATCGGGTGACAAGGACATGTTAATGTAGGTTTATTACTTACAGCAAATGCACTACCCTGGTTCATGATGTTGAAGGTTGGGGAGACTGTGCCTGCGTGTGGGGAGGGGTACATGGGACTTTTGATACTTTCCACTCAGTTGTGCTATGAGCATAAAACTACTCTAAAAAATAAAGTCTGTCAATAATAATAATAATAAAAAAACTAGAACAATAGGTAAACCCTAAGCAAGTCGGAATAAAGTATGGACTTCAATTGACAATAATGTGTCAATATTTGTTAGTTAGTTGTGACAAATGTACCATAGTAATGTAACAGGTAAATAGGGAACCCAGGTGAGAAGTGGAATGATAACTATCTTTGCAATTCTCTGTAAACCTAAAATTATTCTAAAACTTCAAAAAAATTTTTTAAAGGGAAGTTATGAAGGGGCAGAGAGAGGAGAGTTCCACAATTTATCAATGTATGGGTACGTTGCCTCATTTGTGTTTAGAATAATAGCAGTGGCCTCTAGATAATTCTTCTCTAATTGTGTGTCAGACACTGTGCTCGGTCCCCTTAAGCCTTGGCTCCACATCTGTCCCATGAGGACCTGGGCCGACTTTCCTCCTGGGGTTCTTGTGAAAAGAGGCTTTATGTACTCATCCCCAGGAGTTACAGAGCCCCTCGGTGCTGGGAGCATGGGGAGGCGGAGGGGCCTGAAGTTACTGGAAACTGCTATGCACTGCATGGCTGGGGATCCATGTCCTCTGCAGTCTCCCCAGAGCCACTGGAAAAGGACATCGTTTCCTAAGTTCATGGAGATGTGAAGAAAGCTTGGGAAGCAGCCTTAGCACAGTGCCTGGCATGCTGTAAGCTCATTGGAGGAAGCGTGCATTTCTCCCCGTGGACATCCATGAAGGCGTGGGGTGACATGCAGAGTGTCAGGAGCCAATGACACCAACAGAGAGGGGCTTGCATTGGAGCCTGGCCTTGAAGGATGAGGCGGTGTGTGCCAGGCAGAGAGGGAAGGGAAGGGGATCCCAAGTGCAGGGAACAGCAGAGGCAAAGGCAGGAAGTGGGTGTGGGCACGGAGCGTCTGCAAATGGTGGGACAGGGTTTCAGTGTGGCCAGATTGCAGTGTGTGCGTGCATGTGTGTGTGTGTCTGTCTCTGTGTGTGTGTCAGTATCACTGTGCCTGATTCTGGGTTTGTGTGTGCCTATGAGTGTGTGTGCCTATGAGTATGTGTGTGCATGTGTCTATGTGTCAGCTTGTGTGTGCCTCTGTGTGTCTATGACTGTGGTGTCTTTGAGTGTGTTTGTGTGTGTGTGAGTGTGTCAGTGTGTGTTTGTGTGTGTCTTTGTGTGTGTGTCAGTGTGTATGTGTATTTATGTGTCTGGGTGTGAGTACCTGGAAATGAGGTTGGAATGGCAGGATGAGCCAAGGAGGTGACTGCCCCATAGCCTGCTCTGATGCTGTGCTGCTGAGTCTAGAAGGGAAAGAGCAAAGCAGATGCTGGGGTGGGAGTCACAGGAAGGGGAAGGGTCACAAGGAGCCAGTGGGGAGTGCGCAGTATCACCTGGCAAAGCTCAGAGAAGCATTTCCCAGAAAGACCCCGGAGTCCGCATGTTGCCTTGTAAATATGTTTTGTGTTCCAACTGCAATCTGCCTCCAGAAAGAATCTGCCTGCCTCCCAAGGATCAAGTAGAATTTTCCATTTTGCAGGAGACTCCCCTTGTTGAGCAAAGCAGCTTTGCCTTGCCTGTGTCCAAATAATCCTCCAAAATACCGCATGAGAGAGCCTGTTCGTGGAGGTCAGGGCCTCAGTGAGGTGTTTGTGAGGATAGTGAGGATGGACCCCTGGGTGAGGCAATTTTAGGAGAGAGACATACAGCTTCAGAAACGGCTGCTTCCGACAGATTCATGCAGAGACTGAGTCTCTGAGTAAATCAGTCAACATCTATAGCTATGACCACGGAATTCTCAAACAGGTGGATCGTTCATAAAATCCAAACACAGTTACAAGTTTTGGCCTGCGTATTGCTGAGCTACAGCTTTATTTTTAGAAAATTTTAATTAAGTGCCAACCAATTTCATATAAACACATCTGGATTTGGGGATGCCACTTTAAAAATCAGAAAGTGTGACAATACTGAGCCTAATCCCTGCATTTTCTCAGTCAATTGGAGATGAGTGTTGACCTCTACAGAGGCAGAGACTCTCTAGTTTGCCACAGTCCCCATCACTCCCTATTGCCTTACCTCAAACCCAAAAGTCAGTTGCCATTTAATATCACACTTAAACAATAGTTTTCTTATGGCTGAATTAAGGAAAAGCGAACAATTTCTTGCTCTGAAAATCTATGAAAGGTGAGGTGATAACATATAATGAGGGCCACATCTTCCCTGTAAAAGTGAGTTTCTTTTTAAATGCTTCATATGTAAATAATAAATGTCTGTTTTCAAAGAATACAACTTAAGACCCTATTATGAGTCAAAACGATTCTGCTCCACTTTATGGTAACAGCTTAGCCCAGGAAAAATTTAGCATGCAGCTATAAAGGAGATGTTGTTATTGTCAGCACACTGCAAATGGATAATGGGAGAGGCTGAGTGGTTTGGGCATAGCACTCAGCTAAACACATGCTGTGGCCAGGATTCCACCTGGGTCATTCTGGTGTGAGACTGTACTTGTAGCAGGCAGGGCAGCCTGAGCTCTCTGAATGAGACCTGAAGGTAAATATTTTCAACAGTAATCTTATATTAAAAATTCCCTCTTTACCAGCCTCTCAGAGCCTGGTAGAATTCCCTGATACAAAAGAGGGAATTGTTAACGTAAATTTCCCTACCTCTAGAATTAGGGAATCCTCTGCTTATATAGTAACTTCAGATGGAAAAAGGAACTCGGACACTAAGAAAACTTCAGCAACTTCAGTCACCCATTCAACAAATATTTCTTGAGAGTGGCAGGCAGGAAGAGATCAGACCATGGATGTAGAGAATCTCACATTTAATTTTGAGATCTTCCTTTTCCTGCCTCTGTGAACTTGGACAAGCTATTGCATATCTCCAGAACCAATTCCTGCTTTTGTAAAAGGGGAAGAATCATTGCATTCCCTACTAGAGCGGATGTGATGAGGGAAAAGGAGAACTCAGGTAAAATGGGCTCAGTAGTTTGGCAGCTCGGATCACGTCATTATATAGTTATTTTACTCCTCCATAGACGTCACTGCTGGGGTCCTCTCCCCATCAAGGAGGGTCATTGTGAGGCTGAGTTGTCCTCCTATCCTGGCCGCAGGGTGGACAGGGAAGGGCCTAGAGGAAGCGTTTGATGGCATGCAGGTAACCCCCCTTTTCACTGGATTGCATCCAGCACTTTCCCTGCAGGAACCAGCTACCTCGGAGGGGCGTGGCTGGGAGGAGCTGTGAGTAAGGTGCCATAGTGTTATAAAAACCCAGTGAGTGTTATAAAAACCCAGTCAGCCTGGCTCCTGTTGAATAGTCTACCCCCCTTGCACTCTACCTGAGACAGCTGCAGCCTGCAATTCACTCCCACCTCCTGGGATTGCACTGGATCCGTGTGCTCAGAACAAGGTAAGAGCCTTGTTCCTTTAACAGCTTTATTACCTGCTGCCACTTCTCACTCCACCAAGGGCCTGGAGTTCTTTGGGCCTGCATTCCATCATGGGCAGGTGGGGGCTGAACCCTAGGGCCGTGAGAAATGACTGGGTGTTTTTCTGGCATATCCAGCCTCCTCTTCATCATTTATTGCTGTTCTCTGCCCTTTTGTGATTGTCTTTCTCTTCCTTAACCCTAGAAGATGGCCAACTTCTAGGGTAGAAATCAGATCAGGACCATTTCCTGGGTCTGCCTCTTTTTATAAAAAATTCTGTGTTTTGTTTTAAATGGAGCACAAATAATACAAATCATCTTATCATTATGTGTTATATCAAACTAAATTGTCATTGTTCATAGTTGTTTTTCTTATTCTTTGGCAACGTTTTTAAAGGGCAGAGTAAATGTGAAAAGCAAAAAGTGATCAACCAGGGGTGACAGAAAGGAATAAGGAGATTGATCTGGCTACCCATAACAGCTTTGAACTTGCCCACTATGAGATCCTGAGCAATTTATTTACCTGTCTGAGCCTTAAGAGTCAGAGCTGTCACCTGGGATGACATATTAATAGCTACCTGGAAGGGCTCTTGTGTGGATTTCACAAGGTGGGAACCAAACCCTAGACCAGTACTTAGCACACAGGAGGTGTCATATAGAAATTGACTTCTCTTCTTCTGTTAAGCATGGGTTTTTATTGTACACATGATCAGATCCATGCAGTTCAGTGTGACACTGATGTTCATCCTATTGATTCAGTGATTTCTCATGATCCTTGTCTTCGATATTGTAGTGTGAACTATCTGGTTGAAATTCACCTCTCTCCACCCTGATTCACTTTGCCCAGGCAAATCAGACAACCACCCCACCTCACACCTTTCCTTAAACTCTTACTTCCCCCCAAAAAGCTCCCCCGCCCCCACAACCGCACCCACCCCACCCAAACCCCAGGCATGTTCAACTCTGGGTCGACATCACCTTTCATGATGCTTACCACGTCCTTTCTCGTTTTGGGCATCTGTCACATCTTTTCTCATTTTGGGCATCTGTCACGTCTTTTCTCTTTTTGGGCATCTGTGTCCATATGGAGTCAGCCCTTTGGAGCTGAAAGAAAGTTTGGAGCAGTAACTTGTTTCAGATCAGAGACAGAGATGACGGGATAGATTCCCTGATCAATGCTATTTAAATTCTCCCAAAGAGTGGCCTCTAAGCTCTTTCAAATCTGAGGCTTTCTCAATGATGGTGATTTCTTCAACACCTAGTCTAATGGGGGGCATATAGTAGGTGCTCAGTAAATGCTTGTTGAATGAATGAATGAAAGAATGAGGAGTGAGCAAATGCAGGAGTTAATGAGTGAATAAATGATAAATGAGAGTTCGTGGGGCTCCAAAGAGTGGTAGTTTTGTGACACTCAAGACTCAAGTCAAGTGGAAATGTGAGTAGACAGCCTGTTTGTCTAGTGACTTCAGGAGCCAGAAGCATTCTTGGTCTACTCTGAAATCAGGTAGGCACCTGTCAGCGTAGGGGGAGGCCAGTGTGTAGTCCTGCACAGCTGAACAGCTGCCTGTCACTGACTCACCTGCCTTTTGTCAAACAGGTGCCCGCCCAGCTGCAGCCATGAGGATCCGTAGCCTCACCCTGTTCTCCTTCCTCCTACTGGCTGCTCAGGTGCTCCTGGTGGAGGGGAAAAAAAGAGTGAAGAATGGACTTCACAGCAAAGTGGTCTCAGAACAAAAGGACATTCTGGGCAACACCCAGATTAAGCAGAAAAGCAGGCCCGGGAACAAAGGCAAGTTTGTCACCAAAGACCAAGCCAATTGCAGATGGGCTGTGACTGAGCAGGAGGAGGGCATCTCTCTCAAGGTTGAGTGCACTCGATTGGACCATGAATTTTCCTGTGTCTTTGCTGGCAATCCAACCTCATGCCTAAAGCTCAAGGATGAGAGAGTCTATTGGAAACAAATTGCCCGGAATCTGCGCTCACAGAAAGACATCTGTAGATATTCCCAGACAGCTGTGAAAACCAGAGTGTGCAGAAAGGATTTTCCAGAATCCAGTCTTAAGCTAGTCAGCTCCACTCTATCTGGGAACACAAAGCCCAGGAAGGAGAAAACAGAGATGTCCTCCAGGGAGCACATCAAGGGCAAAGAGACCACTCCCTCTAGCCTAGCAGTGACCCAGACCATGACCACCAAAGCTCCCAGGTGTGTGGAGGACCCAGATATGGCAAACCAGAGGAAGACTGTCCTGGAGTTCTGTGGAGAGACTTGGAGCTCTCTCTGCACATTCTTCCTCAGAATGGTGCAGGACACGTCATGCTAATGAGGTCAAAAGAGAACGAGTTCCTTTAAGAGATGTCATGTCATAAGTCCCTCTGTATACTATAAAGCTCCCTACAGTCCCCCCAAAATATGAACTTTTGTGCTAAGTGAGTGCAACGAAATATTTAAACAGATTTTGTAATTTTTGCTTTTGTGTTTTGGAATTTGCTTTATTTTTCTTGGATGTGATGTTCAGAAGCTGTTTCCTGCAGCATGGATTTCCATGGCCCACACAGCTATGTGTTTGAGCAGTGAAGAGTCTTTGAGCTGAATGAGCCAGAGTGATTATTACAGTGCAACGAACTTTCTGCCGAATTAGTGGTAATAAAACTCTGGGTGTTTTTCAGAAATACATTCAAACATTGCTTGGTTTCTCTGTGTCTGGTCCCAAATAAACTCATAAAGTAGTCCCCATATATCCATGGAAAAACAGTCTAAATAGGAACTTCTAGTTCCCCACCCTTCCCATGTTACCTCTTTCCAGAATCCTTCTTTATAATTGTATCCATTGGTCTGTGGTGTTTGGTGCTTATTGAAGTATAATAATTAGGATCCCTGTTTTCAGGTGGGACACCTGGTATATAGTGTGATTAAATCATTTGTCAGGGACTCATAGATGGTAAGAGGGGTGGTAGGATTGGAACCCAGGGGCTCTGACAGCTGAGTCTACAGGGTTGAGGAATCTCCCCTACTGATTCATGTCAGAGCTGCCCATTCCTTCCCCCACCCGAAGGACCCCTGCCTTGCAAAGCTCATTTCTGGAGAAAAAATGAGTTTCAGTTCTTCATTCTTCATGCTTGGAGAAGAAAGGCCTAGTTAAGTACAGTGGCCCATGATAAGGGCTGTGAAGGAAGGGGGAGAGGGATACAAGGAAAACCAGAGAGAGGAGGCAGAAACTGCTATAAGATCTGGGCTCGAGTGTAACAGAGGAGGTAACAGTGCAGCTGGATTTTGGAAAGAGTATCTGTAGGAATAAAATGGGGCAAAGTGGAGGCACTTTAGGCATTTGATGACATGAATGAAAGTGAATAGATGGGAAGTTTCAGATTCTGGGAGAGGTCAGGTGTCTGGTATCAGATGGGATGCAGGGATGAGACTGCCATTATTCATTTATATGTTAGTATGAAGGATCTGAAAGTTGTATTTTAAGAGTTGGGGAGAGAGGATGAAGTATCTCCAATGCCTTGTCACAATTCTACAACCAGAGAAAAGAGGAGCAGAAGCTGATGAAAGCACTGTTCTTTAGCATGTCTGATGGTGGCAGGGAGGAATGGCAGGGGGGGTGGAAGGAAAGGCTTTTACATTCACCAACCTACTGGGATGCACACTGAGGATGTCAGAGGCCAATCCACAGCGCCATAGCCTCAGAGTGACATTTGGATGTCATCATGATCATCAATAAAATGAACACTTATCTCTTACCTGCTATGAGCAAGCACTATTCCAAGCTTTTCCCATGGATGGTGGATTTATTCATTCACTCACTCACTCAACATATAACTTAGAGAGCACTGACTCACACCGGGTTGTGTTCCAGATGCCAGAGATACAGCAATGGATGTACAAGAGACGAGTGCTCTGCCCTCATGGAACAGTGGGAAAAGTGATGATGAGCTCATGATACATGATACACAATAGAGAAGACTATTAAAGCAAGGGAAGGGAATAAAGTGATCGAGGGTAATGAGCTTTAGATGGGGTGGAGAGGAAAAGCCTCTCTGTGGAGGTTACTTCTGAGCTTAGACCTAAAAAGAGGAATCAAGCCAGGAAACTCTCCTGGGTAAGAATGTTCCAAACAGAGGGACCAGTCAGAACATATGCCCGGAAATCATGCTTAATCTATTTATTCAATCCTATTTGCCCCTTCTCTTTGCCAGGAACTCTACCATAGGTGAGAAATAGCAATGAAGAAAAGAGAAAAAAAAATCCCTGTCTTCATGGCACTTCCATTCCCATGACAGGGATCATGCTTGGCGTGTTAGAGAAATGTCCAAGACAGTGGGCTCATTGTAGGATGGGGCCTGGGGCCTGACCTGTGAACCTTACCACCAACTCCAAGAGCACTGAAGCAACATTGCAGACCCTCCCCAAGCTCCTTCAAGCCACAGCAAAGAAAGGATATTTTCCCTTAAGGTCTACACAGGTTCTCAGCCCTGTGGCCCCCTCCTCCACATATATAACATAGCCCTGAGATAGAAAAAGACGAATAATCTCCTCCAGGAGTCATCAACAGTCATCAGGTTTGTTATGGGTTGGCAAGAACATTGGAGAACAGACCCAAAGCCTCCTTAAACTCCTCCAGGCCCGCAGTTGCTGGTTTGAGTTCACTCCTGGCCTCTGGCCACTGGCAGAACTGGAAGGAGTTTTGCCTCTACCATGGAAAAGTGACCTGGATCTCAGCACAAAGTTTGCTTCTGCCAATAGATAACCAATCTCAGGGCCAATTATTTAATCTTCTGAGCAGAAATGAGCTCATCTTGACAATGGAATCACGAAACCCACCCACTATTAAGGGTCCTGAAACACTGACATTGGTCAATATCTCTGAATCTCTTAATACTACACCAATAGTTAGATAATAGTTGTTCAACACCACTGACCATTTAAAGTCCACAGCAGGAGACTGAATTGTAGAGGGAAGTCAAAATTCCCAGTGAAAACTCTCTAACTGTGGAAGGTTTTTGGTTTTGTTTGTTTGTTTCTGTAGTACAAGTGGCCAGGAGCCACCGTTGTGGATCACCCACTATGTGCCAGTGGTTTTGCTCCCTTGTCTCATGAATCCCCCACAACTCCATCTAGTAGGAGTCTCACCCTCATTTTCTAGACGAGGAAAGTGAGGCTGAGAGAAGCTGAGGAACCTTCCCGGGGTTATGAAGTTATGAAATGGCAAAGTCTATAACAGGAATCCCTGGCCTGGAGGTCCCAAGCCCTTTCTGCCTCTGAAGTGCATGATTTTCTTCACTCAGTGATAGAAGAGTGATATTTATGGTCTCTGGATGTAGGCCAAACTTGACAATGAACAGTATCCATCGGTCCATTCCACATATATATCCTCTTCCTGTCCTTACAGAGAGAAAGTTCTAGAAGTAAACACTTCCATTGCACTCGGCCTCCAATCATAGTCATATGCTGAGGGGATGTTTTAAGAACACAGTAGAAAGAAATATGTAAATAGAGGCTCCACAGATTTACATTGACTTTCTTTTTTACCTCTTTTTCTTTTTTCTTTTTCTTTTCCTTTTTCTTTTCTTTTTTTTTTTTTTTTGAGATGGAGTTTCGCTCTTGTCACCCAGGCTGGAGTGCAGTGGCACGATCTCAGCTCACTGCAACCTCTGCCTCCCAGGTTCAATCGATTCTCCTATCTTAGCCTCCCGAATAGCTGGGATTACAGGTGCTTGCCACCATGCCCAGCTAATTTTTGTATTTTTAGTAGAGACAGGGTTTCAACATGTTGGCCAGGCTGGTCTCGAACTCTTGACCTCAGGTGATCCACCCGTCTTGGCCCCCCAGAGTGCTGGGATTACAGGCATGAGCCACCGTGCCTGGCTACATTGACTTCTATTCACCTTAGTGCTACATATTTTCTCCCTGAGAACTTTCTGGATAGGAAGTAGAGAAGCCAACTTTCTCTGTGTGTGGTCTTTAAGATATGACTTGTTTTGACAGCAAAAGATGGAAATTTTTAGGTAGGTAAGATGCTCTGAAGATTGGCATGTCTGTACCCCCTAAAGCCACTCGGAAGTGGGAATGTCTCTCTTCCCTTATAAAACCACATCTCAGCAGAAAGAGAGCCTCTTCCCTCCGGCACCCCAGCTCTGTGTGGTAACTCACAGTCACACCAGTGCTGACTTGCATCTCTGTAATCCAACATATCTCACCTAGCCTCCTTCCCCAGCCTCTCTCCAAAGTTGCTTTTGGCAGAACCAGCCAAGAATGCCAAAGTGTTTGGGGCTGAAAGCTTTCAAGCAGATATGACGCCAGCCATCCTCTGATGTGTTGGTTTGCATAATATGCTGTGTACAATGCTCACCTTGAAATGTCTCACTCAAAAATATTTCATGCAGCAATATCCAAGAGAATCTTTATGAGACTCCCTCTGAAGAATGGGAGGAATGGGGAGAAGATTCTAGAAGAAGGCTGGCTTGGGACCTGGAGAGCTTGAGGTGGGCTCTCCAGGGGGAGTTTCCATAAAGTAGTTGAAAATGTGTGATATGGTTTGGCTGTGTCCCCACCCAAATCTTATCTTGAATTGTAGCTCCCATAATTCCCACATGTCATGAGAGGGACCCAGTTGGAGGTAATTGAATCATGAGGGGCAGGTGTTTCCCATGCTGTTCTCATGATAGTAAGTCTGATGAGATCTGATGGTTTTATAAAGGGTAGTTCCCCTCTGCAAGCTCTCTCTTACTGGCAGTCAAGTAAGACATAACTTTGCTCATTTGCCTTCTACTATGATTGGGAGGCCTCCTTAGCCATGTGGAACTGTGATTCCATTAAACTTCTTTCCTTTATAAATTACCCAGCCTCAGGCATGTCTTCATTAGCAGCGTGAGAACAGACTAATACAATGTGGGTAGTAACACAGCAGAAATGAAATCTGTCTTGTCCATCATCACAGCCCTGGTGCTCGGTGCATGCCCAGCACACAGTGGATCCTCCATAAATATTGGTTGAGTGCATGAAAGAGAAGGAGAGAAGTCACCGCAGGAGCAATGATTATGGGCTCCAGAGTAAAAGAAAAGTGACTGTGACAAGTTATTTCATCTCATATTTTCCATTTCTAAAATGGGTCTGGAATATGTATCCAATAAGAACTATTCATAATTAAAACCTAAATCTTGGTCCTTACACATATGTATGCTCATTAAATGTTTGTTATAAGTAAGTGAATGAAGGAACCAATTAGCTGAGAGAGGAGATAAGAAGGCAATTTTCTAAAAAAAGCTGCACCAGACTCAAGATAGGCCATGCCAAGGACCTGCCTGTGAGATGGAGCCTGGCTGTGTGCAGCACGATCATGAGGTTCCTAAATCCTCTACCCAATGGGCCTTAAGAACCCCATGCTCACGAACTCCACAGAAGCACTTTGCCTGATGGAGGAGGAAGCTGGAGACAAGGCTGGCACCTATGAGCAGCCTCTGTGACTTTCTTTTTTTTTTTTTTTTTTTTTTTATTTTTTATTTTATTTTTTTTTTTATTATACTTTAGGGTTTTAGGGTACATGTGCACAATGTGCAGGTTTGTTACATATGTATCCATGTGCCATGTTGATTTCCTGCACCCATTAACTCGTCATTTAGCATTAGGTGTATCTCCTAATGCTGTCCCTCCCCCCTCCCCCCACCCCACAACAGTCCCCGGAGTGTGATGTTCACCTTCCTGTGTCCATGAGTTCTCATTGTTCAATTCCCACCTATGAGTGAGAACATGCGGTGTTTGGTTTTTTGTCCTTGCGATAGTTTACTGAGAATGATGTTTTCCAGTTTCATCCATGTCCCTACAAAGGACACGAACTCATCATTTTTTATGGCTGCATAGTATTCCATGGTGTATATGTGCCACATTTTCTTAATCCAGTCTATCGTTGTTGGACATTTGGGTTGGTTCCAACTCTTTGCTATTGTGAATAGTGCCGCAATAAACAATAGTGCCGCTTAACCTGACTTCCAGCTCACTTCCTACAGGCTCCTCCTGCTCAGGCTACTGGGCAGCTGGTTGCCCTGGAGACCCTCCTGTGGGTACAGAAGCCCCTACCTTCACTGCGTTTAGATCTTGGTGCTCAGGGGAGCCACTGATAAGAATCAGGATGCCACTTGCTGTGGGCGCTGGGTGAGCAGAGAATGGGTCTGCTTCGCTTCCCACTCTATTCTCAGCACCCACCCAGTGCATGGCAGCTGCTCAATAAACCTCAGAGGTTACTGAAGTGTTTCTCAACCTTGACACTGTTGAGAGTTTGGGCTGATAATTTCCTGGAGTAGGGAACAGCCCTGGGCATGCTTGGCTGTGGAGTAGCATCCCTGGCCCTAGTACCTAGATGACTGTAGCAACCTTCCCCCCTGTTATGACAACCAAAAATATGTCCAGAAGTTGCTAAATGCCTCCTGGAGACAAAGTTACCCACAGTGGAGAACAACTGGACTACGGTGAAGTTGCAGCACACTCACAATTCACTTAGGCTCCTTCAACAATACGTGTCCTGCTGTGGAGGGGGGAAGAGAGAAGTGTAAAGACATGAATACTGTAAGCAATTTAATCCACCCTTGGATGCAGTGAAAATGTGCCCGGGGTGTACTTAAGACAGCAGATGGGAGTTTGCTGCTTTTCTGTCTGTCTCTGGTCTTCCAGTGTTTAAAAATATGTATTTTATTTTTGCTCTAAATGCAAACCAATGCCTTTATCTGGTACCCAACAAAAGAAAGGTTGTTAAACATAATTTTGACTAAAATAAATTTTACAAACATAAGCACTGCCTCCAGAACCTGACTGCCAGGCACAATGTGATTTAGTAGTGGCACATTTGCTACCAAATGCTGTCAGCACTAGCTTCCAAAGTAAAGAAACAGCCCCCTCCCATTGAAAGTAGCCAAGGTGAGTAATGTCATCGGAAAGTCCCAGAGTTATCTAGGGCCCCTCAAAGCTGAAAGTGCCACCTCCTTCTACACCCACTCCCATTAACACAACTGTGAATTCAGTTCCCGGAATTGTCTTTCCTGGACTGAGTATGAAGTTTGCTCTAAGCCAAATACTGGTAGCCCCAGGGTAGGCTGGGATTTTGCAATGGCAGGGATCCGAGGACCCAGATGGACCATCCTGGCATATGTGCTAATGTTGTTGGAAAAGCCCAAAGCCAAGCCTTTGGACTCTGGGAAACCAGGCAGGGCAAGGGTAGGGAGGGGAGTGGTCATGGCTTCAGAGCAGAAGCAGGTGTGGGGGCCAGACAGGACAAAAGAGTCCTAGCCAACATTTATTAGGTGCTTCCTGCATGCTAGAGGCAGTGGTTCCCAGCCCTGGTTGCAGGTTAGAATCACCTGGGGAGCTTTAGAAAACCCTGATTCCCAGGCTGCACCCCAGAGCAGTCCTATCAGAACTGTAGAGGTGGACAGCTCAGGAATTTTTAAAGCACCCCGAGGGACCACAATGGACACCCAAAGTGGAGGTCCACTCTTCTGGGCACTGTTCAAACTGCTTTCCCTGCATTAGCTCTTTCATCTTCATGACCACTCTATTGTCAAGACTGTCCAGGGAGTGTAAGGAGTTTTGTCACTTCCAGGGTCACAGAGTTAGTAAGAGCAGAGCCTGGAACCTCCCCAGGCAGCCATGCTCTCAAGCACTCATACTGAAGCAGAGGAGTCTGCCGGGGAGGCAGCCCGAGGCAGTGGAATGAGCAGGGCCCTGGGTTTGAAATCCATTCTGCTTCTCACTGTCTGGGGAGGCCTCAGACAGTCATTTCATTTCTCTGATTGTCTTAGCCTTCTTATCTGTGCATTGGGGGAATGTTATCACCACTGCAGAGTGCAGGGAGGATTCAGTGAGATGGTGTTTATGAAGCTCCTGACAACATTTCTGGGAGATAGCCCAGTGCTCGGTTATTTATCCTTATTATTAGACCATGTTGCCAAAAATGGGTCAGCAGGTGGAAAAGCAGATATTGAAAAGGATCATCAAGAGACATTGACATGCTGGGCCGGGCACAGTGGCTCACACCTGTAATCCCAGCACTTTGGAAGGCTGAGGCGGGCAGATAACCAGAGGTCAGGAGTTTGAGACGAGCCTGTCCAACATAGCAAAACCCTGTCTCTACTAAAAATACAAAAAAAAAGTTGGTCAGGCATGGTGGTGGGTGCCTGTAATCCCAGCTACTCAGGAGGCTGAGGCAGGAGAATCACTCAGACCTGGGAGGCGGTGGTTGCAGTGAGCTGAGATCGAGCCACTGCACTCCAGTCTGGGCAACAGAGTGAGACTCTGTCTCAAAAAAAAAAAACAACAAAAAAAAAACAACAACAGAGAGAGAGAGAGAGAGTGACATCGTGAAGGGCAGGTGTCAGGAGTCAAATGCAAAGGCAAAATGGAGGCAGCACCCAGGAGGGAGGACCACGTAGTCCAGTAGACATAAACATGCAAGAGGGGACAAGGCCAGGATGGCTGGGGGCATGGGAAGGGGCCATGCCAGGCAGCACCTCCCACTGTCAACTGCACACCCTCACCCACACTCTTGATTGTGGCATCTGTGTTTAGCCACTTTGTTGTGTGGAAGATGTTGTGGCCACCCCATCTCCTTTAGTACTCCTTTTTCTCTTCCCTCCCTCTGTCCCCAGCCTATGCCCATTTTCTCCTAAGCCTTGCCTGCAAAAGTTGAGCAGACAACTGACATTTACTAAAAAGAAGCCAAGGTGGGACCCCTTGGCTTCCCTACCCCAATACATGCACATCTTCAACCAGGGCCCTACCCCTTCGAAACGAGACATTGAGGCCAGGCATGGTGGCTCACAACTGTAATCCCAGCACTTTGGGAGGCAGAGCCGGATGGATCACGAGGTCAGGAGATCGAGACCATCCTGGCTAACACAGTGAAACCCCATGTCTACTAAAAATACAAAAAGTTAGCTGGGCATGGTGGCAGGTGCCTGTAGTCCCAGCTACTTGGGAGGCTGAAACAGGAGAATCACTTAAACTGGGGAGGTGGAGGTTGCAGTGAGCCGAGATCACACCACTGCACTCCAGCCTAGACAACAGAGCAAGACTCCATCTCAAAAAAAAAAAGAGAGAGACATTGAAAGACGGAAGGGAGGAAGGAAGAAAGAATGCATTCTTTTTTTTTTTTTTTTTTAGAATTTGAAAGTAATGATTGTATGTAACAACAAACCAACCAGAGAGCACAAACAAGTCAAAGGAAGAAAGAGCACAGGCCTGCCCATTGGAAGGCACCACCCTTCACGCTTGGGCACAAATCCTCCTTAGACACATATACAAATCTTTTAATTGGATGGTAATATCACAGGCTTACATCTTTTCTTTCACTTAAAATATCACAAATCCAAAAAAAAAAAATCACAAACGACATTGTTGGTGAGCTTGTTGCTGCAACATCTTTTTAAGTCTGAACCGTGTTTTGTATGTGGATATATTGTAAGTTATGACAGGACCATCCCACTGCTGGAAAATCAGAATTTTGTCATTTGTTTGTTATTACAAACAACACTGTTAAAACCCATCCTTGAAGAGAAATCTTTAAAAAAAAAAAAAAAAAGTCATTCTCCAAGGTCCAAGATTTTGCTTTTGGAAACAAGGGGGTTTTAGGAATTTTTTTTTTGAGACAAGGTCTCACTCTGTCACCCAGGCTGGAGTGCAGCTGTGGCACAATCATAGCTCACTGCAGCTTCTAACTCCTGGGCTCAGGTGATCCTCCTGCCTCAGCCTCCTGAGTAGCTAGGACTATAGGCCTGCACCACTACACCTGGTTAATTTTTTTTATTTTTTGTAGAGATGGGGTCTCACTGTGTTGCCAAGGATGGTCTCAAACTCCTGGCCTCAAGCAACCCTACAGCCTAGGCCTCCCAAAGAGCTGGGATTACAGACATCAGCTACTGTACCTGGCCAGAAAATAATTTTTATTATTGAAAAAGTCAAACATTTATAAGTAAAGAGGACCAGAGGAATGAGTGCCAACGTATCCATCACCTAGCTCAAACAACTGTCAGCTCGTGGTCCATCTTGTTGCATCTATGCGAGATCCCACTTATCCCCACTCCCTGGATTGTTTTGAAACAAATTCCAGACAGCATATCATTTCATTCATGAGTATTTAACACGTATCTCTCAAAGATAAGGCAAGAGTACGCATGTCTAAAACTCTTGGTATGGACTGCCAAACTGCCTGCCAAAAAATTCTGCAACAATTGCCATTACCACCAACTGTATAAGAATGTGGCCATTTCTCCTCGGTCTTGTCAACCCCGGGTCAGTGTCCAGTTAAGAAGAAGTGAGGGAATGAGACAAAACTGAAACAGATAGTTCAACAGAGGTGATTAAAAATGGGAAACCAGGCTGGGTGCAGTGGCTCACCCCTGTAATCCCAGCTTTGGGAGGCCAAGGTGGGTGGATCACCTAGGTCAGGTTTTCGAGATCAGCCTGGCCAACATGGTGAAAGCCCGTCTCTACTAAAAATACAAACATTAGCTGGGCGTGGTGGCAGGCACCTGTAATCCTAGCTACTCGGGAAGCTGAGGCAGGAGAATCTCTTAAACCCGGGAGGTGGAGTTTAAGCGGGCCGAGACCATACCATTGCACTCCAGCCTGGGGGACGAGAGTGGAACTCCATCTCAAATAAATAAATAAATTAAATTAAAGTAAAATGGAAAACCAGTTACAAAGATATTGGAAAAGCTAAAAGGGCAGCCTAGGCAGAATGGAGCAATCCAACAGCCAGAAGCTTCCCACGGGAAGCCCCAGGGCTGGAATGACAAATGGTGGAGGCGGGGTTGCCAAAGCCCGGGGTCCAGGGCACCCAGCTGGAGCCAGGAAACCTTGGCAGGGCTGCTGCTGCAATGGAACCCTGGAGGGAGCAACCACCCCAGGGACGCTGGAGTCACAGTGACTGCTGAAAATGCCACCAGAGACAGAGAGAAGCAATGTCTTGGCTTCTTCCCTCCCTCTGCTCCTACTGGCCACATCTGATCAGAAGCAATGAGCAGGGGAGCCTGGGAAATGAGTTTGCATCTACAGCCTCACCCCAACCCCATATAGACCAGTGGGGAGCGTGGGGGGATGGATCTGAGAGTCCGCAGGGCAGTGATGGGCACTCTGAGCATTGCTGCTTTAGTTTAGCTTTTTTAATGAATACGATCTTTTCTGGACCAAAATATTCTTTAAGTCATGAGGGAAGGCATGAGTGTAGACTACAGAGAGAGAAGCCACACTAGTGGGGAGAATGCAAACGAGGACAACCCATTTTCAGAAGAATCTGTCAATAGCTCTCTAAGTTTAAAATCACAATCCGGGCCGGGAGTGGTGGCTCATGCCTGTAATCTCAGCAGTTTGGGAAGCTGAGGCGGGTGGATTGCACTGAGCCCAGGAGTTTAAGACTATCCTGGGAAATATGGTGAAACCTCATCTCTACAAAAAGTACAAAACATTAGCCAGGCATGGTGGCACACACCTGTAGTCCCATCCACTCAGAAGGGTGAAGCAAGAGGATTGCTTGAGCCCAGGAGTTAGAAGCTACAGTAAGTTATGATTGTTCTGCCACTGCACTCCAGCCTGGGTGGCAGCACAAGACCCTGTCTCAAAAAATAAACAAATAATTTAAATTAATTATTAGTTAATCAATTAAATTTTAAAAATAAAATCACAGCCATTTCCAGAGATTTATGCTACATATATTTGCACATCACAAAGATGTGTGTGTAAAGATGTTCATGATGACATTGCTTTTCTTCTTTTTTTTTTTTAGCTTTTATTTTATTATTTACAGTACCAAAGACTGGAAGCAATGGATGTATTCACTCATAGGTACTGGCTAAAAAACGTGAATGAGTTAGCTGGGATGATTTCTAAGAGAAATCTAAGCTAAATAAATAAAGATTAAAAAACCAGTGTGTTTCAGAGACTGAAAGCTCACAGTTGCCAAGTGTTTCTATATGTCCAGCACTGTGTTACGTACTCAGCTCACATGGTTTCATTTATGAACTACCATGATCTTATGAGGTAGCGATTTTTCCTTTTCAGAGGGGAAAACTGAGGCAGGACCAGAGTTTGAACACAGGCAACCTATCATTAAATTGTGTGCTCCTAAGTGCTAAGAGAAGGGAAGGATTTAACAGGAATGTGTCAAATGCAATGAAAGTGGGCAGAGACCTACACCTAGCCTGGGACAGACAGAAGCCTTCTAAGAGGTGACGCTTCAGAGGGTCATTAGACCATGTAAGGAGGAATGGGAAGGGTGCTGTAGGCAGAGGGCTAGCCTGGGCAATGGCTTGGAGGTGAGGAAAAGCAAGGCTCCTGTGGAGAAACCAAGCAGAAGCAGTGGGGTGCTGCTGGGATGCAATGCCTGAGGATAGAATGGGGGAGCACAAGCGTGAGAGTCTTAGCAGGAAGCAGGCACAACACACAGAGTGGCTGAGGAGTGTTAAAGGGGGGCCTGTTAGCAAGGATGTGGGCAGAGTTAAGGGAAACCAACAATGGGTTATGAGACACCTGGGCTAGCAACTACAAGTCCAGGAGTCACCACCTCCCCTAGGCTAAAAGAGGCAAAGAGGGAGACCAGAACTCAAGAAAGAACAGTGGCTGTGGCTTTAACACTAGGGACTCTCTCCTGCTACCACACCACACACCACTGGAGCTGGAGCTTCTGGTAGAGAAATCTGCAGCTGGGTTGAAATGGAGGCAAGAGAGTAAATATCCCAGCTATTTTTCTTTCCTGCATTCTGACATCTTTCTCATGCCTCCCAGTGGCCAAACCCATCCAGAAGGAAGAAGGCTCAGCTGAGGCAGTCGGTGGAGGTCGGCCTTCCAGGTCAGAGAAGGAAGAGAAAGGTGGTGAGTGAGTCTAGAAAGGCAGGTGGAGAATACCCAGCACACGTGGTTAAGGAGTTGATATTTTATCCCATCCGTGTCCAGGCTCCATTGAGGGGTTTTAGGTATGGAGGCAACATGGTCAGATATGGATTTTAATAAAGACCTCTCTGGCAGCAATTTAGTAGACACAGCTGTGGGCCATGAGGGATGAGCCCGGGAGACCAAATGGACCAGGGATGAGCCCGGGAGACCAATAAGGGCCAAGGTGGGAGATGGTAAGGCTGAAAAGGGCATGAGATGGAAGGAGATGGAACTTACCCAGGTGAGAGATGAGAAGGAGCTGAAAAGGAAGTAACAGAAAGGACACAAATTAGATTAAACTTTGATTTTTTTGAAAAATTGAGAGGTCATAGTGAAGACAAAAGCCAGGCTTCATATTTGGATAATCAACTGAATTGTAGTGCCAATAACTGAGATTAAAAATAAAAATACAGGGCCGAGCATGGTGGCTTACGCCTGTAATTCCAGCACGTTGGGAAGCCAAAGCAGGCAGATCTCTTCAGCTCAGAAGTTTGAGACCAGCCTGGGCAACATGGTGAAACCGGGTCTCTACAAAAGCAAAAACAAAAACAAAAAACAAAACACACACGTGCACACACACACACACACACACACAGAAATTAGCCGGGGTTGGTGGCACATGCCAGTAGTCCCAGCTACTTACTTGCAAAGGTGAGGTGGAAGGATGGCTTGAGCCCGGGAGGCAGAGGTTGCAGTCAGTCAAGATCATGTCACTGCACTCCAGAGCCTGGGCAACAGAGCCAGAGCTTGTCTCAAGATAAATAAATAAAAATAAAAATAAAATTTCAAAACTAAAATAAAAATAAAAAAGTAGCAAAAAAACAGGTTTAAAGAATGGTGACTGATGAGTTTTGTTTGGGACAAGTTGAGTTTAAGTTGTTTATAGGACATCCAAGTGTAAATGTCTAGCAGGCATTCAATTTGAGTTCAAATACTGAGTGTTCTCTGTCTGGAGATTTGGATATTAAAGCCACCAGTAGGCCGGGTGCAGTGGCTCACTCCTGTAATCCCAGCACTTTAGGAGGCTGAGGCAGGCGGATCACCTGAGGTCAGGAGTTCGAGACTAGCCTGGCCAACATGATGAAACCCCATCTCTACTAAAAATACAAACATTAGCTGGGCGAAGTGGCGCATGCCTATAATCCCAGCTACTCAGGAGGCTGAGGCAGTAGAATCGCTTGAACCCGGGAGGCGGAGGTTGCAGTAAGCCAAGATTGCACCATTGCACTCCAGCCTGGATGACAAGAGTGAAACTCTGTCTCAAAAATAAATAAATAAAGCCACCAGTAGGTAAATTCTAGTTAAAACCCTGAGAGTAGATGAGATGTCCCAGGGAGAAGAAGCATCTAGAAAAGTGGGCAGGTTGTTTGGGGAGCACCAGCACTGAGAAGTGAAAGGAAGAAGAATCTACAAAGCAATGGAAGATCTGAGAAGACAAGAAGAAAGAAGCTTCCTGGGAGCAGAGGCTGGAGTGATCAGTAGCATTAAATATGGTGGTAAATAAGAGACAAAGAGTATCTGCTGCTTAGGACTGTGAAAGGAAAATATCTTGGGCTCCCAAAAACACTAACCTAAAAGGAAAATTCAAGCTGGAAACTGCTCCAGTCAAACCTGCCTCCCGTTCTATTCAAACTCATCCCTCTGCTCACTGAGATAGATGCATATTCTGATGGCCTCCTTTGGAAAGGCTTATCAGAAACCCAAAAGAAGGCAACCATTTGTCTGTCACCTACCTGTGACCTGGAAGCCCCCTCCCTGCTTCCAGTAGTCCCTGTCTTTCTGGATGGAACCAATGTACTTCTTATATACACTGATTGATGTCTCAAATCTCCCTAAAATGTATAAAACCAAGCTGTGCCCTGACCACCTTGGGTTCATGTCATCAGGACTTTCTGAGGCTGTGACATGGGTATGCATCCTCAAAGTTGCCAAAATGAACTTTCTAAATTAACTGAGACCTGTGTCAAATTTTGGGGGTTCACAGAACTTAGGAGGTTGTAGGTGACTTTAGAAAGAGCAGTTACGACTCTCTTGGTGGATGGATTGCTGGGGGGACTCTCTTGGTGGATGGATTACTGGGGGTTGAGGTGTGAAGTGAAGGTAAGGTAGGCATTGAGGATGTAGATTACTCTGTTTAGAAGTCTGGATGAGGAAGGAGAAAAGTAGGATGATACCTAGGAGGGACCACCAGGCCAGTGGATGAGTTTTATGGTATTAGGGGAAGGTAGAGAGGGAGAAGCTGATGATGCTGCAGGAGAGGGAAGATTGTTAATGAAGCCCAGACCTGGAGGGGCCAGAGGGCACAGATCCATGCTCTCTCTGTGCTCTTATTGCCTGATCACTTGTCCATCCTCTACATCCCTCTGCTAGTCAGGGAGCTCCATATCTGCTGTGCTGAGAGTGTTGCCTGGCACACAGCGATGGCATACTTGCTGAGTGAATGGATAAGTGATCCATACTTGCTGAGTGAATGGATAAGTGATAGTTGAGTGGATGGTCAGGGATATAAACCCAGACAGAAGCAAAGTGTCTTTGGCAAAGCTTCTGTAACTTGCACAAGACGGCCAAGGTCTAAAACATGACAACTCCAGCCAGATAATTGTCTGTAATAAGGAAATCGTCAAGACTTACCTTACAGATACACACTCAATAAGCAAAACCTCCAAACACAGCAGGCTGAATGAAGACCTCTATGGTGAGTGTTGTTGGATTAGAATGAGTGACACTGGAAACTGACAATCTTCATGTTTAAATCAACTGGGCACTTGAATAGGACTGATTTTTATTAGCTCATTTAATTTGGCTTAAAAGGTTGCTATAGTTGTGCTATCTTGCTTTTTATCCGGGGCAGGGGATGGAGTTTGATTCTGTCTTGAAACTTTTTCAAGTTTTCAGTTTACTTTTCTTCCCAGAGTGACTAAGGGTTTATTTAGCCACTTGCAAAGAAAGCAGAAGAAGGGGTTTTTGCTTTACTTGATCAAGGTTTCTGAGGACTGGAGTCTCCATTACTCATCCCTCCTATCTGGCAACAGGAATATTTGGGTCTGCAGTAGGCTGGATCAACAGGGAAGTCAATGCCTGGCAGCTGAGTGAGAAGCTGCTGGAAGCAAAACCGGGAAAATAGTAACTTAGGGAAGGGAGTGAGGGTAAATGAGGATAGCAAGGAATCGGTATTTCTTTTACCAACCAAGTTACCGTAACTTGAAGGAGCAAAATGCACTCACTCCTTGGGTCCCAGCCTCACATTTCCCATGAGCTTGGGCAAACCTCCATGAACCTTATTTGTGAAATGGGAACATGTTACCAGTGTAAGGTACCCGATGGAAGGTACCAGGTGGTGAATCCGTACAGGTCTGCAACAACTTCAATTATTGCCTCTTCAGGAGAAAGAATTTGACAGAGGGGCATAAGGCAGAAAAGGAGACCAAGGCGAGTTTCAGAGCAGGAGTAAAAGTTTATTTAAATGCTTTAGAACGGGAAAGAAAGGAAAGGAAAGTACACTTGGAAGAGACCCAAGTGGGCAACGAGGTCAAGTGCGATGTTTAACCTTGATCCTAGGACTTTATAGGCTGGCCCTTTTCCCATGATTCTTCCCTTGGGGTGGGCTGCCCGTGTCCACCGCACCTTCCTTATCCTTGGGAGGTGAACATGCGCAATGTGTTTAGCAAGTGGTGCACATGCCCATCTCCGCTTTTCCAGCAGAGTGCCCCGAAGGTCACACTCTGCCATTTTATCTCTTTTCTTTTCTTTTCTTTCTGTATTTTTTTTTTTTTTTTTTTTGAGACGAGCCTCGCTCTGTCACCTAGGCTGGAGGGCAGTGGCACGATCTCTGCTCACGGCAACCTCCACCTTCTGGGTTCAAGCGATTCTTCTGCCTCAGTCTCCTCCTGGCACCTGCATTCAATTAACACTTTGGTGCAAAAGGTGTGGACCATCAGGAAATGATCTCTCTCTGGTGTTGGCTGCCAGTTTATAGCTTTTAGAGAGAGAATGTGATCATTACCAAACCATCACCCAACATTCCTAGTGGGTGGTGGGAGAGCCCTCTCCTGCCTAGCTTATGCCTGTCTAACGGCCTGTAACAAAGTCATTCAATTAAAATTTAGTTACCCTCTGTAATGTGCCACACACTGCTTCAGGCACTTGGAGAATATCAGTGAAAGCTAATTCCCCTTCTTCAGGATGTTTTGAGGAATAAATGAGGTAGTGCATGTAGAATTACCTGGTGATGATCTGTAAAAGGTGCTGAATTGGAGGTAACTGCCATGATGATGGTGGTTCTCATACATATAAAACAATGATATGAGGGTGGTAGTGGACTGATGGTTGATGGTCTCACTTGTCATCTGGGCTGTGAGCTCTCTTAAGCAAGCTGGGGACCATTTTGGAGTCCTGGTAAGTAAGCAGTCACTAGGAAGGGGCCCCAGGTAGAGCAGGGCCCCACGTGAGGAAGAAAAATGAACAATTGTTATTTGAGAGATGGCTAATCACAAACAACCCACCAAAATTAGCTCCCTCCAGCCCCTACCTCTTTACACTCAGCCCCTTCTCTGCTGTCGCTGCCTGTTGCAACCTTGCAACATATTTTCATACTTTCTCTAATAAATCTGCCTTTCTTTACTTATGGCTGTCTTGGTAAATTTTTTTACCACCTGCGAAGTCGGCCCCAAACAGTTGCACCTATGATAGCCATGTCCGCCTTACGTATCTCTCTGAATTCCTGGCACAGTGCATGGCGTAAAAAATATGTGATCATCAGTAAGAAATCATTCTCAACCAATTATTGCCAATTAAGTTATGTATCCCTTTAAAGTTCACATTCTTTTTTTTTTTTGAGACGGAGTCTTGCTCTGTCGCCCAGGCTGGAGTGCAGTGGCGCCATCTCGGCTCACTGCAAGCTCCGCCTCCCGGGTTCACGCCATTCTCCTGCCTCAGCCTCTCTGAGCAGCTGGGACTACAGGCGCCCGCCACTACGCCCGGCTAATTTTTTGTATTTTTAGTAGAGACGGGGTTTCACCGTGGTCTCGATCTCCTGACCTCGTGATCCGCCCGCCTCGGCCTCCCAAAGTGCTGGGATTACAAGCATGAGCCACCGCGCCCGGCCTAAAGTTCATATTCTTAAGCTATAAACACACAGTGTCCTAGGGCCCTTCTGACAACTAGAGAAGTTCCAAGGTACTGGGTGCATAGAGGTGACGGGAAAACCCAACCAGTTCCTACTGGTCACTTCCTATTGTAGACTCAGCCCAGTTTCACTTACTCACCTAATGTTCACAAGACGGAGTCTCCAGAGCTCCTCCAGTGGTCCCCAGCGTGTACAGGAGAGGGATTAGGCACAGTGATGGGAAGAGGCAAGTGCCCAGAGCCACTCACCAAGAAGAGACAGAGCTGGGGCTGGGCCAAGGTGAGGGAGGGATGCAGGAGGCTGGTCAGTGCCCTCAAGGAATATCTAGTGTAATGTGGGAGATAAGCCACTCACAAGTGAAACACTTAAATCCACTGTGGCTGATTAAATGTCAAGTGCTGGCAGAGTCCCAAGTGGGGAAAGAAGAACAGGTATAAGGGAGGAGCTGCATGGAAGAGCTGAAATCTCACCTGGGTTTTGAGTGAGATAAGAGGAGGAGACAGGGAGGGATTTATAACCAGAGAGAACAGCATGAGCAAGGGCTCAGAGGTGAGAGTGGGTGTGGCCAATCCAGGGGACAAAGAGGAGAGCCGGACTGTGGGAAAGAACCAAGGTTACCTGACCAAGTCTCTGTTGCATGCCTGCCAGGGCTTTCTATCCTAGTTCATTTCACCCCTCCCAGAAACTTGTGAGACAGATTTTGTTGTTGTTGCCATTTTAAAGACAGGAAAACTAGGACTCCTTGGGATATGGCAAAGCTGGAATTTGATCCAGTTCTAACAACAAAACTCTTGCGCTTTTCACTCTGCCTAGATATATTCCTGCACGGTGCAAAAGGGGCTTCATCGGTGACGAGATCTCCCACTGGAACTTGGGAGATCCTGGTTCTACTTCTGACTTCAATTGATGGTCCATATCTAGCAATTCGACGTCTTCTTGTATGTCAGCTTGTGACTTTGCTTCTTGGAGGCCTTCTAACATCACTAAATGGCACTGCCTTTGTATGGGGTCCCATGGTGTTATTCAAGATTTAGGGTATTGCACTTAACACAATGAAAAATACTTGAGAACCACACGCGATCACTGTTTACTGCAATAAGCAAATTGTTGGAGAAATGAGCTGCTCATGTGGAGTTGATTAGTGTCACAAGGCATTTAGAGTTGATACTCACAACAATTGAGCTCACTGTAATAGCAGCCAGCCATGGCTACAAAATTATTACAGTAGTACATATAGTATGTGCTGCAGCTAATTTTATGCAGTTATGATCTAATACTGCATCCTTACATTTATCTACGTTTCTCTTGACTGTGAATGGCACCATGTATGGTCTGTAAGTGTTTGTGTAAGTTTTGATAAATTTTAAATTTTTAGTATAGGTTCGTGTATATTTTCTGGTAATAAATGATAAAATAGACTAGTATCTACGTGTATTTTATACATTCACAATATATTTAACTTTTTCTAAATTTTCTATATTTTTGGCATGCGTGGTTCATCTGCAAGTTTTTTCAAATTGTCACAAATCTCCAAAAATTATATTTATTGAAAAAATCCACATGTAAGTGGACCTGGATGGTTCAAAGCTGTGTAGTTCAAGGGCCAGCTGCATATGCCTGTCTCAGATCAGTCCTGTTTCAGATCAGCCTTGTCTCAGATCAGCCCTGTCTCAGATCAGCATAGGGGGAAGGGGGTGTTCCTCTGTGGGGTTCTCACACCAGGACCTGGGCAGATGGAATGCTGTGGTCACTTTACCTGTGGAAAAGAAGGAGCATGGTAAATCAACATGGCTTCTGAAGCTTACACCCAGTGACATGCTCATTTCGACTTCTTTAGTCAATGCCAAGCCAGTGGCTACACTCAAGCTTAACGGGGTCGACAAGTCCCAATTACTGTGTGTTGGGAACAGGCCCCCCAAATTCTGGCCATAAACTGGCCCCAAAACTGGCCATAAACAAAATCTCTGCAGCACTGTGACATGTTCATGATGGCCATAACGCCCGCGCTGGAAGGTTGTGGGTTTACCGGAATGAGGGCAAGGAACACCTGGACCGCCCAGGGTGGAAAACCACTTGAAGGCATTCTTAAACCAGAAACAATAGCATGAGCAATCTGTGCCTTAAGGGCATGTTCCTGCTGTGGATAACTAGCCAGACCCACCCCTTTATTTCAGCCCATCCCTTCGTTTCCCATAAGGGATACTTTTAGTTAATCAAATATCTATAGAAACAATGCTAATGAGTGGCTTACTGTTAATAAATATGTGGGTAAATCTCTGTTTGGGGGTCTCAGCTCTGAAGGCTGTGAGACCCCTGATTCCCACTTTATGCCTCTATATTTCTGTGTGTGTGTCTTTAATTCCTCTAGCGCCACTGGCTTAGGGTCTCCCCGACCAAGCTGGTCTCTGCACCTATGTATCTGGATGGGAGAAAACTGAAAATATTAATGATCACATGTATTATTCTCAATGTTTTGCAAGAGCTTTTTACATACCTGAGTTCTTTTTCATCTTTAGAACTCCCTGTGGAATTTCAAATCTCAGGATGAAGAAATTAGATGTGATTCTGATCAATGGGGGAGTTCTTTAAGGTTTCTGAGGAGGGAAAGACAGAAGTGCTGAAGTTCAATAAGTCAATGAAAGCTATAATCAAAGTGGTGTTGAAGATCAATGATAATGGTGAAAGAATGCAGAATGCATTTGCAATGGGAGAATCTGAAAACATGGGAGCTATGGAAAAGATAATGCAATTGAGGCAGGAGAATAAGGAATTAGGGAAACCAAGGATTAAGGCATAAGCAAAAGAACAGCAGGTGCAGCCAGTTCTAGGCAAAATTGAGCAGCATAACAGGCCCCATCCTTACTCCTGTGATGAGACAGAAGCTTCCACTTCAGCCTCTGATTGGTCACAGGCCAATCCTTCATAGGGTGTAGCCAACTGGAGGCCTCTAAAGGGCACTTAGGGGTGTTACCAAATTTTTTTTAGCTTAATAAAAGCCCTAAAGAACATTGTAATCATGGCTCTTAAGCCTCTTACTAGAGCCTCCTCCCACTCTGTGGAGTGTACTTTTGCTTCAATAAATCTGCGCTTTCCTTGCTTCTTTCAGTGCTTCATTCTTTTGTTGGTTTGTTTGTGCATTTTGTCCAATTCTTTGTTCAATGCACCAAGAACCTGAATGACTCACAGTGAAGACTTTCCATCTAGTAGCAGAATGATCCAGGTACAACCTCGACTTAGGATGCTAGTGATGGAAAGAAATGGCACATTCTGCAGAGACAATTTCATGCAATAAACACTAATTTTGAGTACCCACTTTCTGCCAAGCACTGTTTGGAGATAGATAAGAACAATCTTACTGCCAAGGCACTGCCAGTTTTTGTGAATGAGACAGATGTGAACTCAATGTGTCTCGCTTCCCATGGGCAGCCTCTGTCCCCATTCTGTGCCCACCTCAGAGAAAGAACCAACATTGAGCTGCATCCCCAACAACATCCCATTAATGACTGGTCTATATTTTCCCGAAGATGTGGAGAGACTGAGAATGCTATATGGCACACTGCACAGCAAAATGCATTACCAGTTCCTGTCCCTTCACTGTGGATAGCTCAGAACAACTCAGAAATGACTCAAACTAACCAACCCAAAACCTGCTTACCCCACCTTGACCACTTCTTCCTGCAGAAACCAAAGACTCCTGCCACATTTTCCTCCCGCTCCCCCTGCCTCCTGGTGCTTCCCCATGTGGCCCTGAGCAGTGTAGCACACCCCTCCTCTTGGTGCTTGCCCATCCTGAGTGGTGTGGCATGCTCGCTCCTGCACGGAACTATGAGTAACAAACTACTTTTTCAATGGCAGCCATCTCCTGGTCTGTTGGCCTCTCCATACCCGAAGAATACAATAAAACCTACATTTTAAAACACCCACTTTGTGCAGAGGGCCCGAAACAGTGTATGCAATATCTGAATGCTGCTTGGTTTTGCCTTGGATGGGAAGGAGGGGTCTCTGACTTGTCTCAATCTTTTGATGTCCTGAAACTTCACTGGGATTAACAGAATTAAGGTAAGATCTGGGACAGAGAGGTGAGTCATTGACAATTTGACAGGTCCTAAAACAGAATTAACATTGGTACAGGTTTCCCATGTGCTGTGGTTTTGTGGCGAAGTTTGTCAGTATCCTAAGCCTGTGAACACTTTTCCCACAAAATCCCACAGCCTTCTTAAAGCAAGATATCTATTATACAAGATGAGGAGCATAAACACTTAACCTATGAAATTTGGGCCTTTTTAAGAATTTTATTTGAAAATTGATTACATGTCTCTACTTTCTTATGTGACGTTCATTCAAAAGGGACATGTATAGTCCATAGACTGGCAACCAAAAGATTTACAGTCATTGTGAAGGCCCAACATACACAATCATCTTTCAGCAGAATGTATGAATTTTAGTGTCCAACTAACTATTTCAATGGTTTAAAAGACATTTGTCTTATTTCTTTCTAGCTTTTTGGAAAGGTGTAGTGATACTAATTTTTATTAGTATAATTAAGAGTCAGATGCCTTGACTGATTTTTTACTATCCTCATTGACAGATGAGGCAAAGAAAGATTAGAGAAACTAAGCATCCCAAGATTTATGGCTAGAAAATAATGGAGCTGCGATTTGAAGCCAGATCTCTATGGCCTGATTTCTCAACCTCATGTCTATGCCAAACAGCTAACATCAGGTTAGTAACTTGTGGATGACTGGCGTGCTACTGAGTTTCACGTAGAGCAAGGCTCGTTTGTAATGCTGTTGGAATGAAGTGGAATGCCACTAAAACTGACGGAACAGTACAGAGTCAAGCTGCAGCTGGTAGTTTCTATGACACACTTCCTGATGCAACAAAACACCATATCATTGCTCATTTAGGAAGAGTTTACCCATAGACTATTTCCCTGCAGGTTTCCCAATCTGAGCGTGTTTTATTCAGCTTTTTGTTGGTTTGTTTGTATTTACCCAAATGTCATGAATATCAGCTTTTCACCAGAGTTGCCTGATTGAGAGCTTGTCCCTTATCAAGTACCAGCCGTGTTGCAGTTTTGAAGTTCCACAAAGTACTCTTGAGAAATTAATTTGAGACACAGTTCTACACTCCACCATGGCAAATTTGGTGCAGTATTCACATAACTATAAGTCCTCCTTGCTTTCTAGTATAATGAGCCTTGGTTATGAAGCCAGGAGTGTGGGTCCTATTCTCAGCCTTTCTGCAAACAAGATGTCACCAAGAGCAAGTCACTTAATTTTTATGTATCTTAATTTCAGTCAGCTCACTTAGAAACCATTCGCTGAGGTCCTACTAAACGCCAGGCCCCAGGTTAGGTCACACATCATAGGTGTTAAGAATGCAGATTTTGAAGTGAGACAGACCTTGGTTCACATTCCAGCCCATGACCTCATGAATCCTGTGAACGTGGGCCAGCCACATCCCTTCTGTAACCCTCTGTTGATGAAATTAGTGTTGTTGAATGGATTAGAGAAGGAATGGTACAAAGAAAGTGCAGAAAGTCCCAATTTCCTTCTCCTGCTTCCTCTTACAAAGGCTCTGCTGAGGCCATTGCTATACTTAAATACGTTTGCTCGATGGCACAGAATTTAAAGAAGGGAATTCCTGACAGAGTGACCAATTGTCCCTGTTTGCCCAGGACTGGAGGTCAGAATGTCCAGAGTACAGGACTTTCAGCGCTAAAACTGGTTAAGTCCCTTGCAAGCCAGAATAAAGTGGTCACCCTAACTTCTGGGTTGCTGAAAATGCTCAAGCTGTAAAAATCCCACAAGCCACGGTCACAAAGGGGTTAGCTTGCTAAATCTCTTTCCCTGTGAGAGGAAAGAGTTAACCTGCTTTTCAACTTATTTATCTCACAGATGTCTCAGCATCATTTGAAACTATGGGCTCCTTGACTTATTAGGGTGCAGAACTGCACAATTATAACTTTTATTCCTTGCCAAGTGTTGGTTTAATTTATTTGAAGCTGTCATAGTTTCCGATTCCTCCTTGTCCTTCCTGTGAAACCTAAACAACACCCAACAGTCTCTAGGGAAAGAAGCAAGGAGACACTCAATGTTTTGTTCACTCAATGTGTCATCTGTAACACATACAAAATTGTGTTCGCACCCCTGGTGGCTTGTGGCCAATGAGAGTTTGCGGTGAAAGCATCTTCACTGAGGACCAGAGCTCCTTGGGAACTTGAGCTTGGACAGAGCACATCCTTCCTCGGGAGAGGTCGAGTGATCCAGCCTCTGAAACTGCTCTTCTGCTCCTCTCCTTGGCTGTGGATGGCCATCTTTTCCTGGGTCCTCCCATGTCATCCTTCTGTGTTTACCAGTGTCCCAATCTGCCCTTCTTAGAAAGTCATCAGTCATATTGGATTAAGGCCCATCCTAATGCCCTCATTTTAACAAATTAATTCTTGAAAGGCCCCATCTCCGAATACAATCACATCCCAACGACTTCAGGATAGCAAATACTGGGAAGCACAATTCATGGTTTGACAATTCCAGCAGGGCAAAAGATACAACATGAAAACAGAAGCAGTTTTCCTCTTTCCCATGTATTTGATGGGCAAGAAAGGCACGCTAGGTGTCTGCTTAGGTATCCTGAATAGACACTCCCCTCTCCCCCACCATGAAAATCATTTAGGGAAATGGGATTGTAATTTTTACAGAGTTTTGTGTCTTGTTTTGTCCACTTAACAATATATCTTAGTTATCTTTCCACATCGACATACAAATCTGTTTCACTCTGTATGAGCTGCAGAGCCTTCAAGCACAGAGAAGTACCTACTTCTTTTAATTTGGCCCCTGTGGATGAAAACTTGGATCACTTCCTATATTTTTACTATCACATACAAGGGTACAGTGAACATCATTGCATGTTTATCTGGGCAGACTTTTAAGAGTAAATCCATGGAATAAGCTCCTCTTGGGTGGACTGCTGGATCAAGGGATCATGCAACCTTCATTTTGAAGGTTTGTGTCAAATCTTGTTTATGTTCCTACCAAGAGTGGATGAGGGAGCTCATTTCCTGAGACTAATATCTATGTTGTGTATAATAAATTCCTCCCCTAATCTGATGGGTGTTAATTCATCTAAAATCATCATTGCATGCCCTTTGGGATACCTTTGTGCCTCCTGTCCCTCCAACTGTTTGGGCAGTCACTTCCTTCGGAGTCCCCAGCTGCTCTTCTGCCTTTTTTACAGCTGTCACAGTTCCCTGCATGCATTGATTTAGCTGTGAGTTTCTGAAGGGCATAGAAATGTCTGCTTTGCCATCATGTGCCTAATGCCTGGATCTTAGTAAGTGCTCCTTAAAGTTTAGTGAATGGCAGATTGACTGCTGGGGTCCCTTGTTAATCTTACAATCCTGTGAGTCTGTGTTGGAGATGGTGTTTTATTCACCTTTGTTTCCCTAAGCCTGAACACAGCACCTGACACAGATGAGATATTTAAGAAAAGATTCCAGAATGAAGCGTGTTCTCAGATGATGAACTTACTCTGCTTATTTTGTCCCCCCCTGCTGAGGGCAGGGGCACTGAAGTTGCAGAGAAGGCAGGTAAGATATGAAAGCACGGTCCAATGGCAGGGGCACTTTTTGCTCTGCGGAAGCTGTACGGAGAGAGTCTTCAGACCAGATACCTGAGGAGCAGAGGACCTTATGCTGAACGGGACATGCAAGCCAAGTCCCAAGTCATCTTGGGGTAGGTGTGAACCTGCCAGTCAGAGGTGGTGATAGAGTCCATATGGCCTGTCAGCTGAAGAATGTCAAGGTTCATAAATCTGGAAAGGAGAGCTTTATTTCTCATAAGCAATTGCTGCCTGCAGGGTGACCATTTTGATAGGCTAGGAAGCAGAGTCTGGCCCAAAGCCAACAACAAAAACCTTAAGGGAGAGGCAAGGGGAACAGGAATTTATGCTGAGCATGGTGGCTGAATATATACATTCTATAAGCTATAGGAGGAGTCATGAATATTTACAAAAGGAGAAATATGCACGATTGAACTTCATGCCACTTCTGGAGTCCCATGCACAAAAAAATGGCAGTGTTAGCATGATCTGAGGGTGGAGTTTTGGGCCATCTGATGCCAAAAGGTGAAGCAGAGGACACAAAAACCCTTAATGGGCATTCTCCATAGACTGGTTGGAACCACTCCCTGGTCAGTAGTCTCTTATTAGGCAAAAAAGGAGGAGAAGCATCAGGCAGTTAGTTGACAGTAGTGGTGAGGTCTTTTGAAAGGGCTGGTTTCTGTTTAGCCCTTAGGGAAGGAAGGCTCATGGTGGCTTATGAGGAAAGAGGTATAAGGAGGTGTGTTCAACCTCCTATCCTGTCATACCTGAGAACTCAGTTTTCAAGGTTGGGGTCTCCTTGCCCAAGTGATGGTTCATTCAGTTAGTTGTGGGGCTTAGAATTTAATTTTTATTTCTTAGGCTTCATTGTGATAGGCAGGTCTCCTTGACTGGGACCTCTGAGTGGGGAGGTGGTACCTCTCTGGTGTCTCAGTGTCCATCAAAATAGAGATGGCTCCCCTCACTTGGCAAGCCAGGACTTTGATTTTTTTTTTTTCATTGTAAAACTTTAGAAACTCACTTTAGGAAGCTGAGCCAGGTAGAATGCTTGAGTCCAGAAGTTTGAGACCAGCCTTGGCAACATGGCAAAATCCTGTATCTACAAAAATCACAAAAAATTAGCTGGGTGTGATGGCCCATGCCTGTAGTTCCATCTACTCGGGAGGCTAAGACAGGAGGATCACCTGAGGTTGCGTTAAGGCTGCAGTGAGCGAAGATCGTGCCACTGTGTTCCAGCCCAGGTGACACAGTGACACCCTCTCTAAAAAAAAATTTCTTTTTAATTAAAAAATAAACTTCAGAAATTTCAGGATACCTAAGCAGACACCTAGCGTGCCTTTCTTGCCCATCAAATACATTGCTAAGTAATGTTCAACTCTTACCTGCAACTGCTTCGAGCCCTCCACTGAGAGTGGTGTTCTTGGCAGTCTGGAAAAGCTATCAGGAAGTCATATTTTGTGTATGGTCCATGGCCAAGCTCTGTGGGATCAACCAGGCGACTATTTCATGTGGTGACAATCAGGAAGAAAGTGGATTGTCTTGTTATTTCTTTCCCCAGGCAAAACATGTCTGTCCACAGTATAACACAATCATTATTCTCTTATTTCACTTAAGACACTGAGTGTCTCTGCCCAAATCTCATATTGAAATGCAATCCCCAGTGTTGGAGGTAGGGCCTGGTGGGAGGTGATTGGATCATGGGGCGGATTTCTTATGAATGATTTAGCACCACCCCCTTGGTATTGTCCTCGAGATAGTGAGTGAGTTCTCATGAGATCTGATTGTTTAAAAGTGTGTCACCTCCTTCCTCACTCTGTTGCTCTTGCTCTGGTCTTGTGACATGCCTGCTCACTCTTGATCTTCTGCCATAATTGTAAGTTTCCTGAGGTCTCCCCAGAAGCCACACAGATGCCAGCATCATGTTTCCTGTACAGCCTGAGGAACCGTGAGTCAATTAAACATCTTTTCTTTATAAATTACCCAGTCTCAGATATTTCTTTATAGCCATAGGAGAACAGACTAATACACTTCATAAGAAAGCGAGCCAGCACTCTCCAAACAGGTTTTCAGCAAGAGCTTCCGACGTGTCAAAGTGCACTTTCTTCTTCCTAGGTATAGGGTAATGGGTATCATCTGGGGACACCCAGACTTGATATAGCCTTGCTTAAGGACAATAGACAGGGGTCTCAGCTCATTGATTAGAGAGGCTGTATACTTGAACTCCTCATTTCCGTTAGCCCCCCTGGACTTCTCTGTTGGCCTGCCCTGGGCAGCCTGCAACACCCCAAATTCTAGTGGAGGAAAGAGAAGACACAAGCAGTGAGTTAGTTTCCCATGGCTGATATAACAAATTAACTCAAACGTGATGGCTTAAAACAACACAAATGTATTATCTTACAGTTCTGGAGGTCAGAAGGCCAACAAGTTCTCACGGGCTAAAATCAAGGTGTTGGTAAGGTGCATTCCTTTCTGGAGGCTCTAGGGAACAATCCACTAATTCGCCTGATGCATCTTCTAGAAGGCATTCGTGTTCCTTGGCTTGTGGTTCCTTCTTGAATCCCCAAAGCCAGCATCATCGCATCTCTCTGACCACCCTTCCTTCCACAGTCACATTTCCCTCTGACCACAGGTGAGAAAGGGTCTCCTTTCTTTTAATGATAAACATGACTATTATTGGGCCCACCTGGATAACCCAGGATGCTCACTCCATTTTAAGATTCTTAATGTTGACATATCTACTAATTCTCTTTTGCTGTGTAAGGCAACATATTCACAGGTTCCAGAAATTCAGATGTGAGCATCTTGGAGGCAGGGGGATTTTTCTGCCTACCATAGGCAGGGACTCTCTTGCCCTGGTATATTTTCAGTTTTGTGTGCTCACATTGGTACTGATGAGTGTCTTTGGGTATACAAGCTCATAGGTATTCACAGTTTTCTGATTTTATTGTAGTTAGGAAGATACTGAATTGAAATAAGAAGAAAATATTTTTCAAATGGCTCCATTTTATTTGGCTTAGGGAGTTACCTATTTTACTGTTTGATGTCCAGGACACTTACAACCCTTATTTAGATGAGTGAGCACAAAGCAGTAATGTTTGGCAGAATATGAATTGGAAATGAAAATCAAGCAGTCTAAGACTTGGTCTGGGAACTTCCCAAAAGTCTCAGACCCTTTCAGGGGTTTCTAAAGTCACAACTATTGTCCTAATATACTAAGATATTATTTGCCTCTTTCACTCTCTCTCCATCCAGAGTCACTAGTGGAGTTTTCCAGAAGCTACAGTGGTATCATGACAGATTGGATGCAGAAGCAGAAAAAGCCAGCTGGCTTTCATTAAGCAGACACTAAAGAGATTTGCAAAAATGTGAACCAATGTCGCTATTCTAGTTATGTTTGGTTTTGGAAAATATAGTTATTTTTTATAAAACTTTCTGTGAACGTGTCATGGGTTTACTATTGTTTTAAAATAATGTTTTTTTATTTTCTCAGTTTTAATTTCTAATACAGTAACTATTAACAGCCATAACTCACAGAAACAGAAGCTTTTTGGAGTTCTCAATAATTTTTGAGACCATAAAGGCATCCTGAGGCCAAACTTTTTGAGACCTCTGAGGCAGGCAGTCAAGAGGCAGGGTCACCTCCTATATCCAGAACAATCTGGAGGGTACTGGGCTGGCCTGGCCTGGTTGGAGCTACAGGCAAGAAGAGCCTACACTTCCTAGGCTGCCAGGAGAACAGTCGTGGGCAGTTTGGACCCCTTTCTAAATTTCTGATTCAGTGATTCAGTGACATTAGAAATTCAAGGCCAAGCGCCATGGCTCATGCCTGTAATCCCAGCACATTAGAAGGTCCAGGCAGGAGGATTGCTTGAGCTCAGGAGTTCAAGATCAGCCTGGGCAACATAATGAGACTTCATCTCTACAAATAATTTAAAAATTAGCCAGGTGGGGTGGCATGCACCTATAGACCCAGCTCCTCAGGAGGCTGAGGTAGGAGGATCACTTGAGCACAGGTGATAGAGGCTGCAGTGAGCTATAATGGCACTCCTGCGTTCCAGCCTGGGCAACAGAGTGATCTTTGTCTCAAAACATTAAATAAAATAATGAAATAAAATAAAAATAAATAAGAAATCCAAGACAAACAGGTTTGAAGGGCAGGATTGGGAGTATCGTTTTCAGACAGGTGGAAGTTGAGGTCTGTGTGGGCTCCTTGTCACCACCTATAATGCAAAATATTAGTTTTAAGTCCCCAAGAAAATCTGGGCTAAATAAGAAGATGCTTATTCATGGCAACTTACATTCCTTTAAAAAAAAAAAAAAGAGGATGGGAGTGGTTCAGTCCTTTTCAAGGCAAGGGTCTGAGGCTAGGAAGCCTGACTTTGCCACTTGGTGACTGCAGCAAGGGGACAGTTCTTATCTCTCTGCGCCCCCCTTCTCCTTACCTATAAAGTAGGAATTTAAAGCAGCCTCTACTCTCGGGCTTGCTGTGAGGGTGCAATGAGCCAGAGCGCATAAGCACGCCACACAGTGCCCGGTACTTAGCAGATGGGTCAATACATGGCCCTTTGTACGGAGGGGAAGCGGAAGCTCGTTTGAAAGTGGCCATCTCTGCCTCAGGAAACCTTTCTCATTCTTTCTAAATTCACTTTCTCGCCCCACCCACCTGGCCCAGTGAGTCACCCACTTGGCAGCCAGCAGCTGGTTGCTCGCACGCTTGCCTAATCACGCCTGGAGAAAAAGGGAACTCGGGCAGGGGCAGGACGCACCCGGCAGAGCGGTGGTGCCCCAGGCCAGAGGCCAGCCCCGCCCGGGCCCTCCCGCCGCCTGATGTCGCCCCATACGCGCGGGGCCAATCAGCGGGGCCGCCGCCCTTGGCAGGCACCCGGCTTGCACTTGCCCCAGCGAGCTGGCGGGCTCCAGGCGCGCTCTCCGGCCCCACCTCCTCCCCTGCTCCAGCCCGCTCCGAGCATTCACCCCCAGCCTTGTCCTCGCTCACCCATTCCATTCCTTTTGAAGGCCCCTCCCCTTAAAGGGCGGGTACCTCAACGCCTAAGTGGGGATGAGAGAGGGAAAGAACGGTGTTTTGTTTTGTTTTGTTTTTTAAAAAGAAAACAAAACAAAAAAGCAAGAGTTGGGCTTAGACTAGCTTTTTAAAATTTTATTTATTTTCCCTAAGACCTAAACTGGCTTTTTCCGCGTCACTGGCAAAGGTCGTTACACGGGATAGGAAATGAGGACTAGGCAAGATCAACTGGTTCGATGTGAAGATAGTGGAAGGGGGGTGTCATGGCCAAGGTCCCAAAGGTGTGGCTGCCAGGCCACCCCCATTCAATTACACCTGAGTGCCTGTAAAGCAAGAAGCTTCATCTGAATCGGAGTACCCCCTCTGGGACGCACATTCTAGAGGAAGATATAATATCTCCCTTAAATACTAATAATTTGTTAAGATCTATTGAGCGCTTATAAAATGGCAGGCATCCTGCTAAAATGCTTTTGAACCGTTATCTTGTTTAGTCTTCTCTGGGAAGTTTGCATCATTGCCCCCAGTTTGCAGATGAGAAAACTGAAAGAGTGGCTCTGTAGGCTCAGACTAAGACCACGCCACACTGGTTGCAGTCAAGAGATCTTTATTGGAGGAGTCCGAGGGAGAGCCGAAGCGGAAGGGAAGACAGAGAGCTCTGTCTTCGGGGACGTTACGTGGGGGTTGCTGGTTGGCTGAGGGGCCGGGGCTGGGCCGAGGCGGGAAGGCGTGAACTCTGGTTGGCTCCTTTTTGGCGGGCCTGTGTTGGGGAGGAAGAAGAACCCGGAACCAGCACCATTAGGGTGCTCCTGTTACCTAACAAAAACTGAGGTCCAGGGAGGGTGGTTTACACAACGAGTAGGGGCAGCCAGAAAGCAAAGCCCTGGGTGTGACCACTCTGCATTGCTATGCCTCTTAATCCCTATGGGATCAGTTGGCATTCAACAGAGACTCAGACTAGAACACACCAGTTTCCTGGGCAAAGAACATGAAAACAGGATGAGGGAAAATACCTATTTAGTGGTGACTGTCCAACTCACTCTGTCTCCATAGCCTGCCATCAGAATATTCCATGATTTATTTACTCTTTCATTCAACAAACATGTGGAGCCAGGCAGTGCAACAATCAGGCAAAAATCCTGGTGGAAAGGGGAAGATCGGCAATGAACAATAAATGTAAGAAAATCATTTAATTATATAGCAAAGTAAGCACTATGAGAGAAAGCAGAGCATTATGGGGAATTGAGAATGGAGGGGAGGTGAAAGCAGATTGCCATTTTAAATAGGGTTTTCATGGTACAATTCATTGAGAAGACAGCCAGGGTGTGAGCTTGCTGATGTCCTGAGAAAGAGTTTTCCCTGTGGAGGGAATGGCTAATGCCATAATTCTGAGGCTGGAGTGTGTCTGGAGCAACAAGGAGGCTAAAAGTGTTAGAGAGACAGGGGAGAGTGAGGGGGAAAGAATGGAAGGATCTAATGTTTGGTGGGGATCAGGGTCAGGTCATGACACATAGGATCTTGTATGTCATTATAAAGACTGACTTTCACTCTGGGTGGCATGTGAGGCTATAGGACGAGTGACATTACTGGACTTTTATCTCAAACAGGTTACTCTACTGGTATGCCGAGAATAGCATGCAGGGTGTCATGGGTGAGATAGAAGACCAGGTAAGAGGTATTCCCAGCAATCCAGCTGAGAGACCATTGTAGCATGGACCAAGGTGGGAGCAGCGAAGGTGGGGAGAAAACTTGGATTATGGATATATTTGAAGCTGGTTTCAATAGGATTTGGAAATGGACTGGCATGGGTTATAAACAAGAGCAGCCAAAAATGGTCTGAAGGTCTAACCAAATTCAAAGAATGGAGTTGGCATCACTTGAGACAGGAAATGCTGTGGAAGGAATGTTGGTGGTGGAGATTAGGAGTTCACTGTTGTTTCTCAGCAACTGGGCAAAAAAGTGATAAGGCACGACCATATTTGATGTGGGTTGTTTTAGTCCATTTTCATGCTGCTATGAAGAAATGCCTGAGACTGGGTAATTTATAAAGAAAAAGAGGTTTAATGGACTCATACATCTGCATGGCTGGGGAGGCTTCACAATCATGGCGGAAGGCGAAGGAGGAGGAAAGGCGCATTTTACATGGTGACAATCAAGAGAACGTGTGCAGGGGAACTGCCCTTTATAAAACCATCAGGTCTAGTGAGACTTATTCACTATCATAGGAACAGCATGGGAAAACCTGCCTCCTTGATTCAATAACCTCCCAGTGAGTCCCTCCCACAACACGTGGGGATTATGGGAGCTACAATTCAAGTTGAGATTTGGGTAAGGACACAGCCAAACCATATCAAGAGGCTTTCCCACACTCCAGTACCCTGTTTCATCATGTTGATTGGACTTGCACACCTCCATGCCCTGACTTCTGTGGCCAACTGTGACCACAGCTTCCTTTCTACCACCACTGCTGGGTCAATTTCCACTTATCTGTAAAATCTTAGAAAAACGGCATCTTTCTGTGTGAATCCTCTGGTTACACCCAGGCCTCATTCGCATGAACAATCTCAGTCCCTATAGTCTATGCCATCCTACTGGACACTTGATTATCTGCAGTCATTTGTGGTTCACCAATTCCTTGAAGTTTGCCAGCTATCTTTCTTAAAAGATCAGTTCTTACGCTTTATCTTTGGCATCTCACAGGGCACTTAAACACGGAGGTTGGCTCATAATGAGACATTGATTGAGCTTCTTTTATACATTGTGGTGATTGGCAATTGCCACATCAGATAGGAACCACAGATTTGGAATCATTCGGCATTTCTCTAGGTCAAAGCTCTTTTCATCAGATGAGAAACTGGAGTACCAGAGAGTGGAAATAACTTCCTCTGTCTTTTAGGGAATTAGAAAGCCACGATCAGGACATAGAAGCTCTGATTTTTAGACCAGCGCTCTTTCCCCTATACTCACAAAACTTGAGCCCTGGACAAGAGGCACCTATAAAAACAGACTCCAGGCTGGGCGCTGTGGCTCACGCCTGTAATCCCAGCACTTTGGGAGGCCGAGGCAGGCAGATCACTTGAGGTCAGGAGTTTGTGACCAGCCTGGCCAACATGGTGAAACCCTATCTCTACTAAAGATACAGAAAAAAAAAAATTAGCCAGGCGTGGTGGTGCGCACCTGTAATCCCAGCCACTTGGGAAGCTGAGGCAGGAGAATCGCTTGAATGCAGGAGGCAGAGGTTGCAGTGAGCCGAGATTGCCACTGCATTCCAGCCTGGGCGACAAAGGAGACTCTGTCTCAAAAGGGAAAAAAAAAACAAAAAACAAACAGACTCCAGTTTGAGACTCTTATTGCTTAAGAGTGGGCACGAAAGAGGATGTTTTGAAGCAGGCACTCTCCTACTCTGTTAGTGGTAGTATGATTACCACAATCTCTTTAGAAAGAAATTTGGTAATATCTATTCAAACTTTTAAATAAGCCACCTCTCTAACCCAGAAGATCCATTTCTGGATATTGCCCAAAAATACATGTGGTTAAGTGACATGCATGCAACGTTAGTTATTGCAGCAGTGTTTGTAATAGTGAAAGCTGGAAACAACCTGAAAGAACATTAGTAGGGAAGTGGCAAGATAAATCATAGATATCCATTTAAGGTTTGCAATTGTGAAAAGGGATGCGGAAGATATTATGGGCTGATATAAAATCAGGCCCAAGGGGAAAAGGCAAAATACAGAGCAGTTTGTGTGCAGGATGTTCTCACTTGTGGACACGTCTATAAAAGTATGTTTGTTATATACACAATATATTACTGGAAGGAATTACAACAGTAGCTGTTTAAAAGAGGAGAATTTGGGGGAGAGTCTTTTTACTTTATACACAATGGTATTAAAAAATTTTAACATTCATATATTGCCTTTTTAATTAAAAAAATGTTAACAAAATCTATCCATATAATTTAAATACTAAATATTGCAAAATGAAAGTTGGCAAATAGGTGTTGCTCCCTATTGTATTGGATTTTGCTATGGCTTTCATTTATGTCTTCATTCATTTATGTATCCTTCTAGGCACATACTTATCAAATACACATTAAGTATCTCTTCTAATCTGGTTCAACTTTTATGTAACAAAGTTGTGCATTGTTTTTTAGTTGCCATGGCCCCCCAGGTTAAATGTCAGATAACCTGAGCATGCCCAGATCAACCAAGTGTGCAAACATGCTGGAACCTGTTCTTAGACTGAGAGCAAAGACTGAATTAAGAAGAGGACACTGGGAAGATGTAGTGGCTCACTACGGGAATCCCAACACTTTGGGAAGTCGAGGCAGGAGAATCACTTGAGCCTGGGAGTTTGAGACCAGACTGGGCAACATAGCAAGACCTCATTCTCTACAAAATAAAAAATAAAAACTTAACTGGGTTTGGTGGCACACACCTATGGCCCCAGCTACTCAAGAGGCTGAGGCAAGAGCATCATTTGAGCCTGGGAGTCAAGGCTGCAGTAAGCCATGGTCATGCAATTTGCTCCAGCCTGGGCAACACAGCAAGACCCTGTCTCAAAAGACGAAGGAGAAGGAGAAGGAGAAGAAGAAACAGAAGATCCAATCAGATCAAGCCCTGGCATTTCCCCATGGCAGGACCCAATCAGATCATCACCTCACTGCAAGATCCAATCAGATCACACCTCATTACCTTATGCTTGTAGGGAAAAGAAAGAGAGATCAGACTGTCACTGTATCTGTGTAGAAAGGGAAGACATAAAAGACTCCATTTTGAAAAAGACCTGTACTTTAAACAATTGCTTTGCTGAGACGTTGTGAATTTGTAGCTTTGCCCCAGCCACTTTGACCCAACCTGGAGCTCACAAAACATGTGTTGTATAAAATCAGGGTTTAAGGGATCTAGGGCTGTGCAGGACGTGCCTTGTTAACAAAATGTTTGCAAGCAGTATACTTGGTAAAAGTCATTGCCATTCTCTAGTCTCAATAAACCAGGGGCACAATGCACTGCGGAAAGCCGCAGGGACCTCTGCCCTTGAAAGCGGGGTATTGTCCAAGGTTTCTCCCCGTGTGATAGTCTGAAATATGGCCTCGTGGGATGAGAAAGACCTCACCGTCCCCCAGCCCGACACCCGGAAAGGGTCTGTGCTGAGGTGGGTTAGTAAAAGAGGAAAGCCTCTTGCAGTTGAGATAGAGGAAGGCCACTGTCTCCTGCCTGTCCCTGGGAACTGAATGTCTCCATATAAAACCCGATTGTACATTTGTTCAATTCTGAGATAGGAGAAAAACCGCCCTATGGTGGGAGGTGAGACATGTTTGCAGTAATGCTGCCTTGTTATTCTTTACTCCACTGAGATGTTTGGGTGGAGAGAAACATAAATCTGGCTTACGTGCATGTCTAGGCACAGTATCTTCCCTTGAACCTAATTATAACATAGATTCTTTTGCTCACATGTTTTTTGCTGACCTTCTCCTTAGTATCACCCTGCTCTCCTACTACATTCCTTTTTGCTGAAATAATGAAAATAATAATCAATAAAAACTGAGGGAACTCAGAGGCTGGTGCCGGTGCAGGTCCTTGGTATGCTGAGCGCCGGTCCCCTGGGCCCACTGTTGCTTCTCTATACTTTGTCTCTGTGTCTTATTTCTTTTCTCAGTCTCTCATCCCACCCGACTAGAAATACAGGTGTGGAGGGGCAGGCCACCCCTTCAATGCTTATAAAACCTGACCCAACCCCCAACTCAGAGAGATAGATTTGAGCATTTCCTCCTGTCTTCTTGCTAGTTGACTTGCAATAAATCTTTCCTTTTCTCAAAAGCCAGTGCCATGGTGTTGGCTTCTAAGTGCGTTGGGCAGTGAGCCCATTGATTGCTCATTAATAATTTATCCCCAAAGAGATCACAGGGAAAGGACTCCTCCCAGGGGAAGTGAATGATCAGGTTGTTATTTCCTGCCAACCCCCAGGCAGTTGGCTAACCTCAAGTGAGGAAGAACCGCTTCAAGTGAGAGCAGGTCAGTCCGGAAGAGCTCTTTGCAGCATTGCCTTTTCTGGGGGTCACTGAGTGGCAAGAGGGGAAGGAAGGGAATGGGAAAGACCTCCTCACCCTCACCCCAATTACTTTGAAATCCAAGTTCGAAAAGTTGTGTTTTGCCTCAATCCCAGGATACATCAAGCAGGGCACTTGACCCAAAGACCATTCATCTTTTAGAGCAGGACAAAATCATTCATTCTTCCATTAAACCAATATTCGTTGAACTCCTATCATGTGTCAGGAGCTGATCTTGATTCTCATAGTGGAGAAAACAAAGCTTCTACCCTCATGGAGTTTATATTATTTTTGAGGATGGAGATGATAAAAAAAAAGCTAACCTAATAATGTCAGACAGTCATAATTACCACAAAAACAGACAAAGAAGAATGGGGTGTAGAGAGCCCAGGGACTCTTTTGGATAGAGTAGTTGGCAGTGGCTTCCTGAGAAGCTGACCTTTCAGCAGAGACCAGAGTGAAGTGAGAAAACGTGCCTCGGGGACAGATGTCTTGGGAAGGGAAACAGCATAAATGGAGTTCCTTGTGGAGAATATTTTTGATGTGTTCAAGCAAGGAGACAGAGTGGTAGGAGAGGGAGCAGGAGAAGTGCAAAAGAGGTTGTAACATAATAATTATATTTCTTAAAATAGCCCTTGTCTAGGGTTTCTGGCACAGAGCTCCCAAAGCCTTTAGAATTTCCTGAGTAATAGAGGTGAGAGGAATGTTTTTTGCTGTTCTTAAGGAGTCGCTTTCGCCCATATCTCAGTTTATGCTAATGAGACTACTCTTGGAGGACCCCTGGATAGCTTCAAGATGAGGGCTGGTCACCAGAAAGACTAAGCCTTTGTTATAAGCTTGGAGTTTTCAACTAAGCTCGGGGAGGGGAGAGAGGCTGGAGACTGAGTCCAATCTCCAATGGCCAATAATTTACTCAATCATGTCTACATAATGAAATCTCCATAAAAACCCCTAAACAATGAGTTGAGAGGCTTCCAAGTTGGCAAACATTTCCATGTGTCAAGAGGATGGTGCACCTCAACCCCATGGAAACAGAGATTCCTGCACTTGGGACCTCACCCTATGTACCTCTTCATCTGACTCTTCATTTGCGTCCTTTATAATCAACTTTGATAGTAAGTAGAATATTTGCCTGAGTTCTATGAGTCATTCTAGCAAATTATTGAACCTGAACCTGAGGCAGGGGGAGGGTGTTGGAAATCCTCAACTTTGTAACCAAGTTGGAAGAAATGTAACTGGTTACTTGCAATTGGCATCTCAAGTGAGGGCAGTCTTGGGAGACCAAGCCCTTAAATCTGTGGAGGCAGAGACTTACTCCAGGTAGTTAATGTCAAAATTCCTGGTTTGCCTCTACTTCATAGGTCACACTGTATAGGTATACTTTATAGTTCTTCTCTGTCGCCTATGCTGGCCTCATCTCCCCCTTCCCACCTTCACCTGTTGGGGTGCTCGAGGGGTCAGTCCTTGGAACCCTTCTGTTGTCATCTACATTCTTGCCTTCTAAAGAATCCCAAGGCCAATCTCTCCTCTAGGCTCATACTCATGTATCCAACTGCCCACTTGGCATAGTGCTTGGATGCCTCGTGATCATTTCCGAGAAAGCACATCCAAAGTCTTGACTCTCAACCTGCTCCTCGCCAAGGAGTCCCCATCTCTGTAAACGGCATTCTCACTTTATTATGTATTCAGGTTCCATGTATTCAGGTTGTAAACATACGAGCCATCTTTCACTCCTTTATGCCTCACATCTGATCCATTAGCAAGTCCTGCTGGCTCCACCATCAAATCACCACCATATCTCACCATGTCTCCTCACTGGGCCTCCTGTTTCCATTCTCCTACAGGCAATTCTCCAGGCAGCAGCCAGAATGTTTTCTGAAACATAAAGCAGACCTATCACTCCCCTGCCCAGGACCCCCCAAAGTCTTCTTGTCACATGTGGAATAAGAACCAACCTCTTCTGCATGGCCTATAAGTCTCTGTAAAATCTGACCCTTGCTTCCCTCTCTGTTCTCATTTCTAATTTCTAATACCTCTAACTCATTTCTGTGTCTACCTTAACATGACTTTGGTATTTCATTGTCTTCATCAATATGCTTTTACTATGCAAGATAAACATTTTTCTTTATTTTCTCTTTATTAAAAATTCTCAGTAAAATCAACATTGCATGAAAATACACTGAGTTTTTGTTGTTATTGTTGTTGTTGTTTAGAGACGGAGTCTCTCTCTGTTGCCCAGGCTGGAGTGCAGTGGCACAATCTCGGCTCACTGCAACCTCCACCTTCCTGGTTCAAGCAATTCTCTGCCTCTGCCTCAGCCTCCCAAGTAGCTGGGACTATAGGTGCACACCACCATGGCTAGCTAATTTCTTGTAGAGATAGGGTTTTGCCATGTTTCCCAGGCTGGTTGTGAACTCCTGGTCTCAAGTGATCCACCTGCTTCAGCCTTCCAAAGTGCTGGGGTTACAGGTGTGGGTCACCATGCCCAGACAATACACTGAGATTTTTACGAATATAAACAATTGCTGAGTCATGCTTCAAGGTTGCTGAGTCATGCTTCAAGGTTGCTGAGTGGTAAAATCTGCAGTCACTTCATCTTCATTAATATGACTTTACTATTCCAGGAAACCCTTTCCCAGGAAGAGAAAAAGACTTTATAGTTTATATCAGGAACTTCTTGGGCAACTGATTTAAACGAGCATGACACTGTTCAATATTTCAATGGACTGTATCAAATGACTGTTCATATACCCCAGGACTCTTGTAAACCTTCTCCTGGGAGTCTGTATTAGTACATTTTCACACTGCTATAAAGAATACTGAGACTGGGTTATTTATAAAAGAAAGCGGTTTAATTCACACAGTTCCACATGGCTGGGAAGCCCTCAAGAAACTTACAATCATGGGGGAAGGCGAAGGGGAAGCAGGCACCTTCTTCACAAGGCAGCAGGAGAGAGAGAGTGCAAAGGGGAGAATTGCTAAACACTTTTAAAGCATCAAATCTCATGAGCACTTACTCTCTATCATGAGAACGGCATGGGGAAAACTACCCCCATGATCAAATCACCTCCCATCAGGTCCCTCCCTCGACACCTGGGAATTAAATTCCAGATGAGATTTGAGTGGGGACACAGAGCCAAATCATATCAGAGTCCTTAACTTGCTGTGTCTTCCAGTCCTGAAGAACTGTATAATGATCCTTACCCAATTCTAATCAAGCCTGTTTTGAAAGACCCACCTTAAAACAAACCCTGAAGCCCCATGAACATCTAAACACCTTGACTTTGTCCTTTTTGCTCTGGGAGTCTACTAAGGCTCTGACGGGTGGCACTAAACTCCACTTGGCTGAATAACTGGTTGTTGCAGTGGTATTGTCAGAGAACAGGGATTTGAGAGTAAAAACGAGTGAGTAGCCCTGCATCTGAGCTCTGTGAAAGTGTGCTTGGGGTGTGAATGTGCGTGTGTCTGTGTGCACGTGCGTGCGCTCAGGGACTTTCTGAAGAAAGGGATATCTAAGTGGAGTCTTTCTTGGGCCAAATAGTTTTGCATCCTATTTACCTGTTTTCATCTGATCTGCTGTCATTAGGGATCCCTTTATTTGGGCCATCACTGAAGTTTGAAAATGGTAACAGTTTCAGTAATTGAAAAGGTCACATTGTACAGTGGGTGGACTTGGAACCACGGTGAGTCTTTGCCCTGCCACTTACTAGTACAATGGTTTAGGGGATCTCTCTTAGCTTTTGAGCCTCATCTTTAAAATGCAGGTAACACTATGAGTTAGTCATGGTTCTCCAAGGAAACGGTACCAACAGGCTGTGAGGAGAGAGAGAGAAAGAGAGATTGATTTTAAGGAATTGGCTCACATGACTATAGAGGTTTGGCTGGTCCAAACTTTTCAGGGTAGGCCAGCGGCTGGAATCCCAGGGAAGAGTTGAGGCTCCAGTCCAAAGGCCGTCTGCTGGCAGAATTTCCTCTCCCTCAGGGGACCCCAGTCTTTTCTTTAAGGCCTTCAATTGATTGGATGAGGCCTGCCATATTGTGGTGGGTAATCAGCTTTATTGAAAATCTGACTGTGGTGTTATGATATATATTAGATTCGTCCACAGTTCTTGGCTCATAACTCTCAAAGCCCCTGTATGGCATTTTGTTATAATGTTGGGTGGGTTAGGCTTCATGGGCAGGGCTCTGATCTCCTGCCCTCCCTTCACTCTAATTTTCCCTTACCTTTCTATCTGTGGGTCTTAAGACTCTCCTACAAGAGGGGCCCACCCTATACCCTGGGGAAAGGAATCCTGATGTCATGGAGCTTCTGTAAAAACCCGAGAGGACTAGATTCAGTGAGCTTCTGAATAACTGACCCTGTGGAGGTTCCTGGAGGGTGGTGCACCCGGGGAGGGCATGGAAGCTCCATGCCACTTCCCCCATAACTCACCCTGTTCATCTCTTTGTATCCTTTGCAATATCCTTTATAATATATCACTAAACATGTTTCCCTGAGTTCTGTGAGCTGCTCCAGCAAATTAATCCCACCCAAAGAGGGGGTCATGGGAACCCTAACTTGAAGTTCTGGAGGTCCAGACTTGCACCTGGTGTCTGGGGATAGGGGGAGCAGTCTTGGGGACTGAGACCCCAACTTGTGGAATCTGATATTGTCTCCAGGTAGATAGATAGTAGGTAAACAGTGTCAGAATTGAACTGGAGGACGCCCAGCTAGTGTTTACTGCTTGGTGCATGGGGAAAACCCCCCATACTTGATCACAGAAGTCTTCTCCTCTTCTGATAATTGTGGATTGAGAGTAGAGGAAAAAACACAGTTAGAGAAAGTTTTCCCTTCACTCTGATTTAAATACTAATTTCATGTAACAAAATACCTTCACAGAAACGTCTCCAATAATGTTTGACCAAGTATCAAGATATAATGTGGCCTGGTCAAGTTGACATAGAAATTAATCATCACATAATATCAGACTTTGTTTTAGCAACAATAACAAGAAATCCAACTTGATCTTATGTCGTTTTTCCGAACTCCCAATATTATCATTTTCTCCTTTTCTAAAGTCATCAATTAGCAGTTACTATTTTTCTTTAAATTGACTCAATTTTAAATTTGTTTATTTTGTTTTATTTCTGTTTTTGAAACAGGGTCTCACTTTGTTGCCCAGACTGGAGTGCGGTGGCATGATCTTAGCTCACTGCAGCCTTGACCTCCCAGGCTCAAGTGACCATCCCACCTCAGCCTCCCAAGTAGCTGGACTACACGTGAGCAGCACCACACCCAGCTAATTTTTTGATTTTTAGTAAAGATGGGGGTCTCACTATGTTTCCTAGACTGGTCTGGAACTCCCGGGCTCAAGTGATCCACTTGCTTTGGCCTCCCAAAGTGTCGAGATTATAGGTGTGAGCCGCAATACCCAGCCTTAAATTTTTTTAAAAGGAGGGTTTATTTTGTTTTTTATTTTACTTTAATGTTAAATTAAAAGCTGGTATAATTTTATATATCAGAAAACAATTATAAAAATAAATACTCTGTGAAGAAATTTCAGTTCTTAAAGTCTAGCTGGAAACTGCTGCCTCATCTAGTCTCTGAGACTGAGTCCTGCTCCCTCTTTGAAGAAAGAAAGAAAGAGAGAGGGAGAGAGGCAATGAAGAAAAAAAGATGGAAGAAAAGAAAAAAAAGAAAAGAAAAGAAAGATGAAGAGCATGGGGGAAAAAAGGAGACATAATGAAAGGAGAAAAAAAAAATTAAAGGGAATAGTTTTCTTGACCCAAGACTGGTTATTATGTTGTTTCTGGGAATTATCTAAAATCATTAAAAGTACCACCAAAAATTGTCTTTCATGGATATTTATTTTACTTCTTAGAAAACATAGATTCCTAAGAGGGAGGCTATGCTTTCAAACAGAGGGAATTCAGTGTGTAAAGCTAAGAAAGAAAGAGAGAAAGTCCATGTTTGGTGGATATTTGGGAAACAAAATGCTGCATGCACTGTAAACTTTTTTCTCTCTTTTCCCTAAAAACCTATCAGTAAAATCTACTTGGGATGCTAAGCAATTAATTCCTTTAGAATGTAGAAAAAGCACTGAGTTGTGCTTCAAAGTTGCTACTTGGCAAAAACAAAATCAGTCAGCCAGCCAACACATGGGCATAAATGCCAATTCACTCAACAAGCAGGGATTGGACATCTGTTAAGTCCAGGCTCTGGCCTCGGCACTGGGAGAGCATGGAAATGGAGAAGACCTGCTCCCTCCTCTTGTGGTGCTCATAGTAATTAGATGTATGTAGTGGGGGTGGGTTGTCTCCCACAGAACAAACGAGCTTTCACAGGGTTATATGTTGAATTCTCTATTTTTTTTTTTTTTTTTTTTTACATTTTAGAGTAAGAAAAGAATGTTTAAAGACCATTGTGGTTTTAAAACAACTTAAAAAATGAGTTTCACTAGCTAGTGATTTTTGTCTCAACCAATCCTGACTAAAGTTGGAGAAATCAAGCTGGTAGCCCCATCGGCGTTACAAATTCAAGATTTCCTCTTCCTGTTTTAATCTGCTATCAGTGGTATACATTGGTAACTGCTTCAGAATGTTGCTTCTTAAGTCTGGCCAACAGATTCATTCATCAGTACTCTTGGGTCTGGAGCCAACCAAGTACTATTGTTCAATAAGAGTCACAGTGTTCTGACATTTAAAGATGAATCAGATGTCCCACTGGTGACTTACTGCTCTATAGATGATTCTTGGATTATAAGAGCTTCCATGTCGAGGAAATCTAGAGGGAAATACCAAGCAATCGAACTTGTATTGAACGTGTTTGAGCCTAAAGATAGTGAAAAGGACATCAAACCTCTCTGCCCACCAGGCTGTCAGGACAGGGTTCAAAAAAGATTCTCGTTGAGACCAGTAGTGAGTCACCTGCTTTAATCAGTTTCTTCGTGTCCCACTGAGTAAGTGTTAGGATTAAAGGAAGTGAACTTTGCATAAGCCTGGAGCATCTCTTAAAGTTCTTTCAATACTGGAATTGAACAGAAAAAGAACTAACTATTTGCTTAAACCAGCTAAGCAAAAGAAGACAGAATATTTTATCATTATCATTATTATTACTAAAAATCTCTCTTAGATAAGTCTTTACATTTGCTCCTATTTCCAAATATCCCATATTAATGCATTTATTTGTTCACCGTCATTCATTAAACAAACATTTGCTATTCATATCTTATGACAACCACATAAATTACCTTTTCCCTTGAAGAACGGATGGATGTAAACAAGCAAATTGGCCATTTTGGCACATTATCAGCAGCTAAGCCAGGACGGTCAGGAGAGGCTTCCTGGTGTCAGAAAATGGGATTGTAGAGAGAACAGCACAAAGGAAGGACTAAATCTGGGAAAAGAATGAGAACAGCAGATGCTCAGCATGACTGAAGTGATGGCACCTGGGGGTGATGGTGGGGGAAAAGTTCATAGAGTTTTAGCCCAATCACAAAAGTAGTGGAGAGCTATTTAAGAAATTTAAATTAACTTGGTCCCTTCAGTACCATGTAGATGAAGTAGTAGTAGTACCACTGACGGTAAGGGCCATCTCACACAAATTTTTTTAAAAAGTACATCTAAAACCACAACACAGTATCTTCTCACCCCCATCAGACTGGCTAAAATGGAAAAAAAATAAACACCAAGTGTTGGCAAGGATGCGGAGTGACCAGAAGTTTCACACCTTGGGAGAGGGTCTGTTGTGACAATCACTGTGGAAATTTTTGTTGGTAGCAACTACTAATGCTGAGCACATGCGTAACCTATGACTCAGCCATCCACTCCTTAAACATACCTAAGAGAAATGTGCACACAGGTTCCCCAAGAGGCGTGTACAAGCATGTAGCAGCGTTGCTCTTATTAATCCCGAACTGGAAAGTACCCAAATGCCTATTAAGAGTAAATAAAGAAACAAATTGTGATATATTCACACAACAAAATACTGGGTAGCAATAAGAATGAGAAAATTGCAGCACACAACAGGAATGAATCTTGCAAACACAGTGTTGATCTGAAAAAGCCAAATACAAAAAGTTTATGAAGTGTGGTTCCATTTATATAGATTAAATAAATACCATTGGAGACCATAGAGGGAAGAATTCTGAATTAATTCAGGTCCTGAAATAAATATTGTTCAAAAATACGTGGTACACATAAAACTTTGTGGCACACAAAGTTCAAAAGAGGCAAAAAACCACTCTGTGGTGTCAGAAAGCAGGATGTGGTTATCCTTGCGGGGCAGCTACTGGAAAGGGTATGAGGGAGGTTTTACAGTGGTGCAAATGTTCTTTCTTGACCTGGGTGCTTGTTACATGTTGTGTTCATGGGTGCTTATTGTCCACGTGTGGTGAGAGAGACAGCAAGCTCTCTGGGACCTCTTCTTATAAGGACATGAATCCTGTCCGGTCAGGGTCCCATCCTGATGACCTCCTGTAACCTTAATTACATTGTTAGAGGCCCCGTCTTCGAATACAGCCACATTGGGGGCCAAGGCTTCAATATATGAAGTTGGCAGGGAGTGGGAGCCACAGACATTCAGCTCATAACAGGAGCCACGAACACTTCGTATCCATTTTTAATTTGCCACACAGGGAGTGTTCAAGGTACTCAAGGGCAAGAAATGGAGCAGGAGCTAACAGGAAGTGGAGCTGGACACTGGGAATCCCTGGAAGCTGAGGGTGCCTCTCACTCCTTGTTCTCCCTCAGTGCAAGTGCTCCATTCTCTTCTCTCTATACCGATTCCTAGGTCTATTGCTTGTGGGGTATCCCTGACCCTAGACCTTGAACTCCCAGTTTTTAAGACAGGTCTCACTCTATCGCCCAGGCTGGAGTGTAGTGACATGATCTCGGCTCATTGCAACCTCTGCCTCCTGGGTTCAAGCAATTCTCCTGCCTCAACCTCCTGAGTAGCTGGGATTACAGGTGCCCGCCATCATGCCCGGCTAATTTTTGTATTTTTAGTAGAGACAGGGTTTGACCATGTTGGCCAGGATGGTTTTGAACTCCTGACCTTGGGTGATCCTCCCACCTCAGCCTCCCAAAGTGCTAGGATTACAGGCATGAGCCACCACGCCCGGCTGGTTTTCTATATCTAATCATTATTTTGAGGATTTAGAAAAGATATTTATTCCTCATGGATTAATCACAGATGGGACAAAATGGCTTGTTCTTGAAATTCTGTGAAGGAGGTAGGAGGCAATCAGATTGCAGCCTTCTACACATGCCAAGAGACCATAAATTCTTTGCTGATTTGCTGAATAGCAAAGCACTTAGCAGAAATAAGGACATATCCATTCTATGACTGCAGATTTTATCAGACCAAACAGTTACTGTAATGGCCAGTCAATTCAGGACAGAAAAGTAATTTAGGAAGATGATTTTACAACTTTAACTGGAAAGAATATCTTTTTTAAAAAATTACTTTATTTTCACTATCCTCAATCTCAACAGGAATGAGAAGAATGTCTTGATTGAAAAAGATACAATTGCCCCTGACAAAACAATGCAAACCTGGCTCTCCTTGACCAAGCAGTATAATCCAAAGATGATCAACATTGCCAGATGGATATGCACCAGAACTGTTGGGTACAGATCAGACAGAGACGGATGTGAAATTCCAGACCAATTTGTTGTAGGATATGTCCTTGACTATAATTAATGCTTTAAGGATTTGAATCATGTTTGTGTCATTAGCAAAATTGGAAAAGCAAAATACAAAGACAAAAATGAGGGTCAAGTTGAGTAGCAGAGTTTGGGAACATCTGGAGTCTCATTGACGTTGCCAGTAAAAGTGTCAAATGTTACATTTCTGTGGTCATCTGCATAGTAGAGCTTTTTGCATGGATCTTCTGAGAATTTTATCTGTTGTGTATTTTAGATATAACAGTTGCTGCCAACCTAAACTCATTGTTATCACTAAGAACCAATAGATCATCAGTTCCCTTTGGATAGGCTGTTGTTCCACTTGTGAATAAAAAACCTCTCGGAAAAAAACAAAACAAATAAAAATCTCTTTAAGAAACATTGAAAGAGAAGATATATTCATTTATTATTTGGTATATTAATATTTATTTAGTCATGAATTTATGGAAAGAATAGAATTAAATACAATTAATTATTATACCACTTTAAAAACCAAAAAGCAGTCAGTTTTCTTATCCTACAGCATATAAGATGTTTTATTGTATTACATAAACCACGTTTCCTGGAATCATCTTAGTAGTGTTTCAATAGTATTAACTGAATTTTCCCATTTGTTGAGATTATTTCTGATGAGTCAGTCACTTTCTATGGTTTCTTTAAATATAAATTAGTGTGTTTAAAAAACTTTTACACATTTGGAATTCTTCAATAAAAAATCCTTAAAAACTGTCTGTTTTTTTTTTTCCTTTTTTTATTTTTTCAGAGTTTTGCTTTTGTTGCCCAGGCTGGAGTGCAGTGGTGCGATCTCAGCTCACTGCAACCTCCGCCTCCTGGGTTCAAGTGATTCTCCTGCCCCAGCCTCCCGAGTAGCTGGGATTACAGGCATGCGCCACCACACCCGGCTAATTTTGTATTTTTAGTAGAGACGGGGTTTCTCCATATTGGTCAGGCTGGTCTCGAACTCCTGACCTCAGGTGATCCGCCCACCTTGGCCTCCCAAAGTGCTATGATTACAGGCATGAGCCACTGTGCCAGGCCAAGACTGCCTCTTTAAAAAGGAACAAAGATATAGCCTTTTAAAACATCATCTATTGATAAGCTACATGTTGAATGGCAGGGACAAGAGATGAATGAGATGGTTAGGGTACTTGTGCAACCCTGAAAAAGATGTCTCCTTCGATTTTGTGCTCCCAAAGCCCCTCTTGCTTACCATAGTTGTGAACCTGCTGAATAGAATGGACTTGGAAAATACCCTTTACCTGGCTGTGAAGTTTCTTTTTTTTTTTTTTTTTTTTTGAGATGGAGTCTTCCACTGTTGCCCAGGCTGGATGCAGTGGCACGATCTCGGCTCACTGCAAGCTCCGCCTCCTGGGTTCATGCCATTCTCCTGCCTCAGCCTCCCAAGTAGCTGGGACTACAGGTACCTGCCACCATGCCCGGCTAATTTTTTGTACTTTTAGTAGAGACGAGGTTTCACCGTGTTAGCCAGGATGGTCTCGATTTCCTGACCTCGTGATCCACCTACCTCCGCCTCCCAAAGTGCTGGGATCACAGGCATGAGCCACAGCACCTGGCCAGCTCTGAAGTTTCATATTCCCTTTGAAGTTTCTGATTCAAAACATACACACACACTCCCAATTTGGTGATAGTTCATGAACCGAATGTCTTACTTGAGTTGAGGAAAACCCGATTTTCAAACACTCTATTATTTATGCAGCCTTCCATTTCATTCTACCAACTTTTTTTTCATTCATATATAATTTATTCAGGTAAAATATCTTCCCATCGGGTATTTTTTAAAACTATGTACTGATCTTTCTATTCAATTAGGAGACTAGACTGTATTTTAAACCAAAAAGACCACAAATATTTCCATCCCAAAACATTTTAAAGAGTGTATGTCTTAATTTATAGAAATAACACAATTTTATCTATCTTCTTCAGATAATTTTTAAACACCTGGGAGAAGCCTTAGGAGGGATGTCCTGGAGAACACACCCAGCCTTTCAAACACAATAATTGTGAACCCAAACAGTGAAATCCCAAGAACTTCAGAGCTGAGACACTTTCTTCTGAGGAAGACACATGGTCTTCATTTGAGCAAGTGTGTGTAGATGGATAATGATGATAATGACGATGGTAATGGACATTGGTTGTACATTTACTGTGTGCCAAGGACTAAATGGTAAACATATGTCTCAGCAAAGTAGCTGTCTCTCCAACACCCATTCTTACCTTCATCTAAAGGAATAGCATTTTTAGGTGGTTCATGGCTTGACAGAATAAAACTTTCATTTTCTTACCTCTTCTCCGACTGATAAAGTCACATGACTAATTTCTAGTCAATGAGGTATTACTACAGGTGTCCTATGGCTGCTTTCTGGAAACTTCCTTAAAAGACAGTGCAAAGTTAGTTACTCTTTGGTTGTTTGTCAAGCTTTTTCCTCCCTTCCATTACTTGGAGCATCAGTTTGATGACTGGAGAGCCATCGTGGACCACGAAAATTAAAGGATGATTTTTAGTGATAAGGAAGGCAGCCAGGATTCTGAGGATCTTACAGAGCAGAGCTGTCCTACAGGCCCCAGACAATTGGCCTCTGGGCTTTTACATGAAAGAGATGTAAACATCTATCAGATTTAACTCACTGTGATTGCAGATTTCCTGCCCCTTGGAGCTAAGACTAGTTTTTACTAATTCTTATTCAGCCCTCACAGCAACTTAACAAAGGAAGTTACTGCTGTAATTCCCATTTTACAGATGAGAAAAGTGAAGCACAGAAAAGCTTACAGCCAAAGGGAGAAGGAGCTGGAATCCTCACAGTCTCGTCCAGAACAGGAGCTCCATGAAGGCCCTGTTCTCATTCTTACTCGTTGTCTCTCAAATTGGAACTCTATAAGGCAGTACAAGCTTTAGAAAGTAATAATACTAATAGCAGCTATGTACTGAATCCTTATGGCAAGCTAGGCACTTACTATTTTATGCTTAGGAAAGCTGAGGACTGGAGATGTTAGGCACATTGGCCTAGGTCACACAACTCACAAGAGTCGCAGTAGAATTCAAGCTCCGTAATTCAGCCCAGAGCCTCATTCAACCACTAAATTTTACTGCCAGACAAGAGTGTGCCAGCCAGAAAGCAGTGTGTGCTGAGGGTGGTGGAAGAGCAAGCATGGAGGAAGCTGGGGCTGACGGCAAGAGGGAGAGACGGTGTGAGAGTGGAAGGATGAGCAGAGCTACACCTTTCCCCGAGTAATCACCACTGATCCTATTCATTACCTTTCTACTCACTGCTCAAGGATGAAAAACAGGGAATTTCTTATTCAAAAATGGCTCCCTGGGTGAGACGTGTTCTTTTATCAGGTTCCCTCATCTGCAGTGGAGTCTTTTTGTCCACCCTGTTCTGGTCACCTGCACGTGAAAGCACACAGCCACTGTGAGGATTTGCAATACTAACCTTCCTCAGTCGAGGGGAACCACAAGCCATCTTGCACCTCTTGAGTCTTTCTATGTAGATTTAGAGCATTAGAAATCCTTTAATGCATTAAACTTCTAAATCCCTCAACCACCCCCAACTCTCAGAGTATTCCAGAAAGGATGTCATTAACCTCCCTGTTGCCAATTTCAAGGACTACCTTTCTGCCCACGATTTTCTTTATAATTTCTGACATTTCAATCATCTATGAACCTTCCCCCTCCCCTCGCTTTTCATAAGTGACTTTCCTTCTACCCCTCTGGCTGTTACCTTTCAAATTCTGACTCACACATTTTCCTTGGACTCCCACTGCCTGGGAGGGTTGTGGAAAGAGCTTCTTCATAGCCTCTCTGTGTCCAGTGAAGCTACTTTCCCATTAATTCTCTATAGAATCACCAGGATACTGTTTCTATAATGCAGATCTGATCATGTCTCTTCCATGTTTAAAATCTTCCCAAGTGTTGTTGATTGTAAAAACAATTTCCACAAATTCCATGTTGTATTAGTCTGTTCTCATGCTGCTGAGAAAGACTTACCCGAGACTGGGAGATTTATAAAGGAAAGAGGTTTAACTGACTCACAGTTCCGCATAGCTGTAGAGGCTTCAGGAAACTTACAATCATGGCAGAAGGAGAAGCAAACACATCCTTCTTCACAGGGCATCAAAAAGGAGAAGTGCCGAACAAAGAGGGAAAAGCCCCTTATGAAACCATCAGATCTTGTGAGAACTCACTCACTATCATGAGAACAGCATACGGGTAACCACCCCCATGATTCAGTTGCCTTCCATCAGGTTCCTCCTACCACATGTGGGGATTATGGGAACTATTATTCAAGATGAGATTTGGGTGGGGACACAGCAAACAATATCACATCTGTTCTTATGTATACACATTCCTTTGCAATGTTAATTGGTAGTTTCCCAATCACAAGGTAAAGTTTATTTCTCTACCTCTTGAATCTGAGGTTGGCCATGTGACTTGTGACTTGTTGGACTTGCATTGTTTATAATGGCTTGTTTTTCTTTTTAATAAATGTTATTTTTTCGAGTAGTTTTAGATTCACAAAAAACTGAGTAGAAAGTACAGTCTCCATATAATCCCTGCCCCCACACATGCACAGCCATCCCAACCATGGTTTTTATAAAAAATGGAAATAAAATACATGTACCAAATTAGGGGATGAATAAATTATCACACAACAATATTCTTTGCCAATGAAAAATAACAACGCAGAGCTCTATTTATTGACTTAGAAAGATATTCACAACATATTAGTTTGAAAAAAGCTAGTCACTGTAGGGTGAGATAGCATTTCTCTAAACATATGATCCCATTTCTCTAAACATATACCTATTTCATTAGATCTAAGATGTCATCAGGTATAAGATAGACCGTTAATTTATTCATTACTAAGAAAAAGGATGCTTCCACTTAAACTGTCATATGTTGCTTTGTAAATACATTGATTCTAAGATACAGCCTGATGTCAGAAATTCTAAAATCTTTTTAAAAATGTTTCTTAGCTTGTGTGTATGTGGTTGACACAAAAATATAATTTTTAAATTTATTGATACGTAATATTTGTACACATTTATGAGATACATGTGATATTTTGTTATGTGCATTGAATGCATAATTATCAAGTCAGAGTTCTTAGGGTATCCATTGCCTCGAGTATTTATCATTTCTATGTGTTGGGAACATTTCAAGTTCTCTCTTCTAGTTATTTTGAAAGATACGATACGTTGTTGTTACTTATAGCTACCCTACTCTGTTATGAAACATTAGAATTGATTCCTTCTATGTAACTGTTTGTATCCATTCAGCAACCTCTCTTCATCCCCTCCACCACACACACACACACACACACACCCTTAGCCTTTGGTATCATTCTACTCTCTACCTCCATGACATCAACTTTTTAAGCTCCCACATATGAGGGAGAATATACAATATTTGTCTTTCTGTGTCTGGCTTATCTCACTTAGCATGATGACCTCCAGTTTCATTCATGTTCTGAAAGTGACATGATTTCTTTCTTTTCCATGATCAAATAGTACTCCATTGTGTATATACACCACATTTTCTTCATCCATTTGTTAATGGATAATTCATTAATTCATATCTTTGCTATTGTGAACAGCACTACAATAAACATAGGGGTGCAAGTGTCTTTTGATATACTGATTTATTCTCCTTTGGATAAATATGCAGGCGTGGGATTGCCAGGTCATATGATAGTTCCATTTTTAGCGTTTTGAAAACTCTCCATACTGTTTTCTATAGTGACTCTACTAATTTACATTCCCACCAACAGTGTATAAGAGTTTCCTTTTCTCCACATCCTCATCAGCATTTGTTAATGTTTGTCTTTTTAATAATACCCATTCTGAGGTAAAATAATACCTCATTGTGGTTTTGATTTGCATTTTGATAATTAGTGATGAACATTTTTTCAAATACCTGTTGGCCATTTGTATGTATTCTTTTGAGAAATGTCTCTTCCTGTCCTTTACCCACTTTTAAATGGGATTAATTGTGGGTTGGTTGGTTTGTTTTTTGTTGAGTTGTGAGTGCCTCGTATATTCTGAATATTAGTCCCTTATCGGATGAATAGTTTGCAAATATTTTCTCCCATTTGACAGGTTGTCTCTTTACCCTGTTGATTATTTTCTGTGCTGAAGCTTTGTATTCTAATAAAGTCCCATTTGTCCATTTTTGCTTTTGTTGCCTATGCTTTTGAGGTCTTAGCCATGAAATCTTTGCCTAGACCAATGACTTGAAGTGTTTTCCCTATGTTTTCTTCTAGTAGTTTTATAGCTCAGGGTTTTGTGTTTAAGTATTAATGCATCTTGAGTGGATTTTTTGTACATGATGAGAGATGGAAGTACAGTTTTATTTTTCTGCATATGAATGTCCAATTTTCCCAGCACCATTTATGGAAGAGGGTGTCCTTTCTCTAATGTATGTTCTTGGAGATTTTGGTGAAAATCAGTTGGCTATAAATATGTGTATTCATTTCTGGGTTATCTATTCTGTTCTATTGGTCAATGTGTTGGTTTTTTGTGTTTTTTTTTGTTTTTGTGAGACAGTCTCACTCTGTCACCAGGCTGGAGTGCAGTGGTGCTGTCTCAGCTCACTGCAACCTCTGCCTCCCAGGTTCAAGTGATTCTCCTGCCTCAGCCTCCCAAGTAGCTGGGACTACAGGCCTGTGCCACCACACCCAGTTAATTTTTGTATGTTTAGTAGAGACAGGGTTTCACCATGTTGGCAAGGATGGTCTTGATCTCTTGACGTCGTGATCCACCCACCTCGGCCTCCCAAAGTGATGGGATTACAGGCGTGAGCCATACCACCATGTTGTTTTGGTTACTATAGCCTTGTAATACATTTTGAAGTGAGGTAGTGTGATGCCTCCAGCTTTGTTCTTTTTGCTCAGGATTGCTTTGGCTATTTAGTTCTTTGTTTTTGTTCCATATGAATTTTAGGATGGTTTTTCTATGAAAAATATGATTTATATGAAAAGCGTACAATATATACATAAGATGTTATCAGTGGTTACCCCTGGGTGGTAAGATTATCAATGAGTAGAAAGTATAGCACTGATATATTTCAATGATTTTACCTTTATTTTTTATTATCTGTATTGCTTACACCAAAGAAATGGTAACTTGGTTAAAAAAAAAAAAACATTTTAAAGGAAAACTCTCAATCTCCCATTTGGGGAGGCTTTCATCATCCTCATATCACCCCAAATTGTACTTTGTGCTCATGGGGCATATGTTTGTGTCACTGACAGTCCTAACCATCTCATTCTCAGTCCTCCTAAAAGACCAGTTTTTTCCAGACAACCCAATGGGCAGCTGGAAAGGGGTATGGGGGAAATGACTTTAACCAAGTCCAGGCTGAAGTAGAGATTCCCCCTTGAATACACAGGGAGTGGGCCATCTGCTCCACGGCAGTAGCCCATGTCTGTTTCTGTCAATACTCTATCACCAGCACCTTGCACCTAGAAAAGGATCAACTAATACTGGTGATCAAATAATCAGTAGGTCAATTATTTAATAGTGAGGCTAAAGTGGCCAGCAAAGGCAAGTCTGGACAAAGAAACTGAGCTACAGAGGTGAGGATCAAAGAGGGCATTATGGAGACAAAAGCTCTGAGAGCAAATACTGACTGAGTTTCTGCTACGTGTCTGGTATTGAGGATAAAGCAATGAAGAAAAAGACCAGGTCTAGCCATCATGGAAATGAGATTCTGGGTGAAACTATATCAGGTGAAGAGAGGAAGAAAGAAATATCTTTCTCTAGAGTTTGGTACCCTCTGCTTATGGCTTCCATTTTCTAAGTCCAAGGCTGCTGCTGAAATTTCATTGTTTTTCAGCAAAGTAAAGGAGATAAAAATGAAAATTTAGTCCATCAATGATAGACTGGATCAAGAAAATGTGGCACATATACACCATGGAATACTATGCAGCCATAAAAAAGGATGAGTTCATGTCCCTTGTAGGGACATGGATGAAGCTGGAAACCATCATTCTGAGCAAACTATCACAAGGACAGAAAACCAAACACCTCATGTTCTCACTTATAGGTGGGAATTGAACAATGAGAACACTTGGACACAGGGTGGGGAACATCACACACTGGAGCCTATTGTGGGGTGGGGGGAGGGAGGAGGGATAGCATTAGGAGAAATACCTAATGTAAATGACAAGTTAATGGGTGCAGCACACCAACATGGTACATGTATGCATATGTAACAAACCTGCACGTTATGCACATGTACCCTCGAACTTAAAGTATAATAAAAAAACGAAAATTTAGAGCAAGTGACTGTTTTTAAGGTGACTAGGCAATTGCATTAATCATGTCCATTCACACCCTATTGGCCAGAGCCAACTGCAGAGCTGGGATCTGTTCTCTAGCCGTGAAGTCATGCCCTGATTAAAAATGGCAGATGGGGAAATACTGTTTATTTTTTTTAAAAAAGAAGAAAAGAACAGATACTAAGCAACAGTTAGCAATCTCCACCACACCTGTTTGTGGATTCTTAGGCATTTTGATAGGGAAGAAAGACATGGAAGGAGAAAACCTTGACTCCTAAACTACTGCTCACAATTCAACACACACCCTCCACAACCCCAGAAGAAGGACTTAGTATCTTCACTTGTCAAGTAAAGTAGATGAGCCACTGATCTGCCACCATCATTTCCACGGTTCTTTCATGATTCTGTAATAAATTATTACAGAAATGTCTATTTTGTTACTTTTACTGTGAAAGTATTTGACATGTTCATGGTTATGAGTGACACTTAGAAAACAACAGGCCTGGCGCGGTGGCTCACGCCTATAATCCCAGTACTTTGGGAGGCCGAGGCAGGCAGATCACAAGGTCAGGAGATCAAGACCATCCTGGCCAACATGGTGAAACCTTGTCTCTACTAAAAATACAAAAATTAGCTGGACGTGGTGGCGCATGCCTGTAGTCCTAGCTACTCAGGAGGCTGAGGCAGGAGAATCGCTGGAACCTGGGAGGCAGAGGTTGCAGTGAGCCGAGATCACGCCACTGCCCTCCAGCCTGGCTACAGTGTGAGACTCTGTCTCAAAACAAAAACAAAAAAACACATTTTAAAAATAATCCCATCTGATAGCACAGAGTCACCCGTGTTCTAAAAGGCTGACAGCAGGAAGGACACCTGATGAGATCCCACCTTGCTTCCTTCCTCTCACATCACCAGGCCAAACAAGCTGTGCCTGGAGAAGCTCATGACTTCTGTGGACCAGCGCCAAAGTCATCAAATTCTGAGCGTCTAAGAAGAATCTGGGACTTAGCAGCAGCTCCCACAGGGCGTCTTTCCCTCCAGCTTGTATCTGATTATTCTACCAATGCAGGAAAATTCCCTGGAAGGCAATGCTGGGAAAACGGAACCAATTATTAAGTATTATTCACAATGGCAATGCTAAAGGAGGCTGTTGAACTCTTGATCAGCTTGAAGCATGAGATTTATACATGTGAACTTCTTAGATTTGGAAGCAGTGGAGTCTATTGCTGCACTTTGTCAACCTCCAGCTTGGGATGGGCCAGCTCTTAGTGAAAGGTATCTGGCCCATTTCTCTCTTAGGTGGGAAAGTTCTAACCATCTAGGATGATTGATTCAAAGCTTGTGAGAGACTATAGCTGATCCTGTTGGTTGGCAAGAGAGCCGTTCTCTACCCTCTTCTCCATTGCCCCCAAGGTCTCAAGGTCTCAGCATCTAAACTAGGTAGGCTTGTCAAGGAATTTCCTCCAGAATAAAAACAGGATCAAAAAAATTAAAAAATTAAAAACCTAACATTGATACAGTTCTTCATATGTGTTAAGGGTTATCCTAAGAATTTTGCACATATCACCTTACTTAATGCTCAAAACAACCCAAAATGATAGACACTCTTATCACTCCCATTTTACAGACAGAGAAACTGAGCTCTGTCCTAAGCATTTTACCTGTATCAGGCCCTACACACTGAACATATCTGTGCAACCATGAATCTGTGGCTGGTGAGGAAGGAAAGCAGGCGCCATGCACCTTCCACCATTCTCTTTGGTTACTTCTATTTCCAGAAATAGCCACGTCTGTGTTCTGGCGGTGATACAGCGACAGCCAAGTGTCCGCAGGGCAAGTGGCAACTTTTCTACATGACAAGCCAGTTGAGTAATTTGGAGTGTTGTTCTTGGCTAAGTGACTTCCAAACTATTTTCTCACCCTCCTAGACAATCTATAAGCTCTTGATAGTTTTTAGAAAATTCGCTTTCAGCCTGTGATGGTTAATATTGGGAGTCAACTTGATTGGACTGAAGGATGCAAAGTATTGTTCCTGGGTGTGTCTGTGAGGGTGTTGCCAAGGGAGATTAACATTTGAGTCAGTGGACTGGGAGAGTCAGACCCACACTCAATCTAGGCGAGCACCATGTAATCAGCTATCAGTGCAGCTAGGATAAAAGCAGGCAGAAGAACATGGGATGACTAGACTGGCTGAGTCTTCTGGCTTCCATCTTTCTCCCATGCTGGATGCTTCCTGCCCCTGAACATCGGACTCCAAGTTCTTCAGTTTTTGGACTCATGGACTTACACCAGTGGATTGCCAGGGGCTCTCAGGCCTTTGGCACAGCTGGAAGGCTGCACTGTTGGCTTCTCTACTTTTGAGATTTTGGGACTTGGACTGGTTTCGTTGCTCCTCAGCCTGCAGACGGCCTATTGTGGGAGTTCGCCTTGTGATCGTGCGAGTCAATACACCTTAATAAACTCCCTTTCATATATCTATCTATCTTTAGCTCTGTCCCTATAGAGAATCCTAATACACAGCCAGAGTGGTGTTCTGTTGTTGCAGCTGAGATCACAGGCTGATACAATGTGTGAAGTGCCTTGTACAATAAACATTGGTTTTCTCTTTTCTGCAGGTTGGCATTTTGCATCAAGTGTTTTTGTTTTTTGTTTTGTTCGTTTGTTTTGAGACAGCATCTAAATATCTATTGTCCACGCTGGAGTGCAGTGGCACAATCTCAGCTCACTGCAGCCTTGACCTCCTGGGCTCAAGCAATCCTCTCACCTCAGCCTCTCAAGTACTTGGGACTACAGGAACATGCCACCATGCCTGGCTAATTTTTGTTTAGTTTTTTTCAGAGATGAGATCTCATTTTGTTGCCCAGGCTGGTCTCGAACTCCTGGGCTCAAGCAATCCTCCCTTCTTGACCTCCCAAAATGTTGGGATTACAGGCACTAGCCACCCTTCCAGGTCTTTTGCATCAAGTCTTTAAGTGTTGCTGCATGTTTATGTCACTTATTAAGAATCACACACAAGATCGTGTCCTTTGCAGGGACATGGATGGGGCTGAAGGCCATTATCCTTAACAAACTAATGCAGGAACAGAAAACCAAATACCTCATCTTCTCACTTATACGTGGGAGCTAAATGATGAGAACACTTGGACACATAGCGAGGAACAACAAACATTGGGGCTTATTGGAGGATGGAGGGTGTGAGGAGGGGGAGGATCAGGAAAAATAACTAATGGGTACTAGGCTTAATACCTGGGTGATGAAATAATCTGTACAACAAACCCCCATGACACAAGTTTACCTGTGTAACAAGCCTGCACCTGTATGCCTGAACGTAAAAGTTTTTTTTTTTTTTTAAATCACACATTTTGTTTTCATTATGTTAAATCCTGTGAGGTCTCAAGGTGAGTCTCCTTAATAGAGAATAAAAGATGTGTCATCATGTGATTCTCGAATGTGAGACTCCTACTGAAAAGCAAACAACATTCTTCTTCAATGTGTTGAAGAATAAAGAGGTGTGAGTAAGGATTTTCAGGTCTTTGTAGACAGCAGCACTGGACTCTTGTTGGCATCTATTCCCACTTATTCCACCATTGAGACATACCAGGACAGTGACCCATCCTTTCCCCAGCTACCTAACTCACTCAATCGTGGGGTGCGGTAGGTGGGAAGTCCTGTTGTCTTCAGCAGTGTGCCACCCACTGAACATGTCCCTTAATTCTTTCAAGCCCGGAGACAACTCCTTTTAAAAGAATTATTCAACATAGTTCTTTATGATACTTTCATTGTTTGTATAATTCATTTTGTCTGTTACAGATAAACTTCAAACTAGAGTCACAGATGTTAATAAACTTGCCCAATGCATCACCTGCCTCTTAATTCCATAGTTTCCACTGCCTTGTGCTACTTGCATTCTGATTGGAGAATGGTAATGTGTGCCTCTCTGAATCAAGTTCAAGAATAAATGCCCTGTTAGGGGATAGTTCAAAGCCTGTTGTGCTTTGTATGTGTGAACTAAGGCCAAGCTAATCACCACTTCTCTGGGCAGCACCTCTCAGCTGCCTACTGAGTTCTTGGTGGATTGCTTAAAATATATATTAAAATGATGACTATTCATAGTATAAGTAAATTAGCTGCTTTGTTATTCTAAGAAAAACTGTGGGAAAATACCTGGATTAGCAATGTGTTGATAAAATGACTTAAAGTTATACAGTATTCTAGGTGTATTTTAATATTTTACTTTACACAATTTTTATCTGTCATACATAAAAATTATCCAGCACATATAACAACTTGCCTTTTAAAAACCCACAAAAGCAGTTTTTCTGTGCAGTATGGAATCTTCCTGAGAAACTTAAGTTACAGATTTAGGACTTGTTCTAAGGAGGAATAAGGCACCAAGAAGTAAGTCGATGCTGTCCCCCTTGCATCACAGTGTGCAGACATGGGTTGAGCTTCTTCCAAACAAGAGCTACAAAAGGCACAGAAAGTTGCCAAGACAAAGCCAAAGAAACAATGCGTTTTGCCAAAATATTTGATAGCTCTGCCAGTTACACGAGAGACGTGGACGTGGCACTAAACACGTTGACACAAATGGTGACTCGGGGCTAAAGTAAGACCTACTGGATGCTGCAGTTACTGTGGATTGAGAGACACTGTTTTTGTAACAGGAAAGTATATATACAGTCATGTGTCGCATAACCACTCTTCAGCCAATGATGGACCAAACAATGGACGACGTATATGATGACGGTCTCATAAGATTATAATACTGCATGTTTACTGTATCTTTTCTATGTTCAGATATGTTTAAATACACAAACATTTACCATCAGGTTAAAACTGCCCACAGTATTTAGTACAGTCACAAGCTGTACAGGTTTGTAGCCTAGGAGGAATAGGTGATAACATGTAGCCTGGGTGTGTAGTAGGCTATACCATCTAGGTTAGTGTAAGTACACTCTATGATGTTCACACAATGACAAAATCATCTAATGATGCATTTCTCAGAACATATCCCCACTGTTGGCATATGATGTATACAGGCGTGTGTACGTGTGTTTGTGTATATATCATGTGACTGTATACAGGCACGTGTGTGTGTGGAGGGGTGTATACAGTCATATGAACTTACATGTGTGTGTGTGTGTGTGTGTCCTTTCAAGTATTCAGTCTGAAATCAAAGGACTATATTTGAAAAGGTGCCTCAAACATTATAAGGTCAAGAACCATTACAATAGGAAAATGGTGAGCCTTAGGAATTTAGAAAAGGGGCATTAGGGCCCAGGTCATTCCCACAGCCTTTGGGTAAGCATGATGGTGGATGAAAGTTGGGATGGTAAGAGAATTTTCTACAGCACATGAGAATGGAGTAGGGAGACAGGGAGTAGTAGATTTACGTGTAAAATATGAGGTGTATGAACAACCAGTAATCCAGTAGAGAAGTCACTTACAAGAATATTAATATATGTTGTGAGGGGGTATTTATACATGTAGGTCAGAAAGTCCTTCGGGCCAGAGATGGCAAAGATACCCATGTTGGAACTACAGAGGGAAAGGAGGTAGAGATGAGGGATTGTGGTAATGAAGACAGACACACAAGGTCATGCACGGAGAAAAGAGCACCCAGCCACTCACCACCTCTGTGGTTCCTTGGGGCCCTCTACAGCACAGTGCAAAATCCTTGTGACCAGCCTCCCCTAAGGTCTCCACTGGCTCTGAACTTGAACACTCAAAAGTCTTCCTAGGGGAAATTTCAAAAATTGATTTCTAATATTTCCATTTCTTGTTTGGAAGGGGATGTGGCCCAGGCAGCCACTTCAAGGGGTATCCTGTTGAGCAAGGACTCGATGAGTCCAGAAAGCAGCAACCAAAGTGGAAAGGGTCTTAGGAAAACAGCCAGGTCACCCAGTAGACTGACCAGGCCCCGACTCTGAAGACATTCTGGAGGGGGAGCTAATGGCAACTTGGGGCAAGTCTGACTCTCACTCAGAACTGGTCCCAAACTCCCATCCTCATGTCAAGCCAAGACTAAACTTCCACAACGATGTCTGCCAGGGGAGAAAGGACTAGTGAAGAATCCCTGGACTGACCATGGTGGCTACAGCTACAAAGGCTCCTGTGGGAAACTGGATTGTCAAGCAGGGGAGAAGGAAAGGAACCAGCACTGTTGAGTGCTTGCTTATTTAGGAAGCTCTGTGCTGGACTCAATTTTTGCTGTCGTCTTTAGTGCTTACCACATTTTAACAGGGATAAGTTTTGTAATCCTTATTTGAGTGGCAAGGAAGCTGAAGTTCAGAAAGGTTAGGTATTTTGTTCAAGATGACAGCACGATGTCAAAATATGAATCTAGAAATGCCTGACTGCAACATTTAGGCTATTTTCAATAATTGTGGTCATTCCCTGAAGGAGTCTGAAATTAATTTGTTAATGCTTTATTCAACACATATGGTTTATTTTATTTATTTTTGTTTTTAGAGACAGGGTCTCACTCTGTCACCCAGGCTGGAGTGCAGTGGTGTGATCACCGCTCACTGCAGCCTCAACCTCCCAAGCTGAAGCAATCCTCCCACCTCAGTCTCCGGAGTAGCTGGGACTACAGGTGCACAACACGGTACCCAGGTAATTTTTTTTAGAGATAATGTCTCACTGTTTTGCCCAGGCTGATGTAAAAACTCCTGAGCTCAGGCGATCCTCTTGCCTCAGCCTCCCAAAGTGCTGGGGATACAGGTATGAGCCACCTTGCCTGTCTTATGTTTTTTTCAAAACTAGAAAATCTCCAGATGTTAAAAACTAAGCACATATTTTTATATAACAATGAATTGAAAGATATTTTTAACCAAAGGATAATAAAGAGAGGCAGATAAAAACAAGAGCTGCAGCTAAAGCAGAACTCAAACGAAAATGTATTGTTCTAAAATCTATGTATACAAAAAGAAAACGAGCTGAAGGAGCAATGATCTAAACTTCTATCTCAAGATGCTGAATAAATAAATCTACCCAAGGAAATTAGAAAGCATTTCTATGTTTCCAATGATAAAGATAAGAGCAAAACCCAATTAAATAGAAAAAATCAATGAAGCTAAAGCTTGGTTCTTTGAAAAAGTAATACAGTTGTTAAAGCCCTCAAGCAAGGTTAATCCATGAAAAAAGAGAGAAAACATAAGCTGCCAGTATCAGGAACAAGTATATTTTAACTCTAAACTACATATATAAAACACTGAGCATGAAGAGGAGGAAGAAGACAGGGGAAGAAAAACATGTGTTTTGGAGCCATCCAGAAGAACTACATTCCAGATTCCATTCTAGTCAATTTAATCCAACAAGCATTTGTTGGAAGAGAATATAAACTACTATCAGTTTGGTATGAAAGGCCTAGAAGGAAAAAGCACATGAATTTTGGAGTTGGACAGAGTTGAGTTCAAATTCAGTCTCTAGCTTGATACTAAATGTAGGACTTATGGCTAATTATTAGGTTGGTTCGAAAGTAATTGTGGTTTTGCCATTCCTTTCAGTGGCAAAACTTGCAATTACTTTTGCACCAACTTAAATATATAAACTCTCTGAGCTCCCATTTTCTCATCTAAAAAATGAAATAATACCAACCTCACAGCACTGTTGGAAGGGTTAGAAGTAAAGCACCAAGGACGTGTGGCTTATATCCTACAGAATAATTTTAACCAACATGACCCATGACCATGAAGTTTATAGTTTGACTATCTGTAGGAAGGGTACAAAAATACATCATGCAACAAGGTCATTCATTTGGAAATGTAATGCTTTCTGAAAAACTTGAGCATTCACTTTTCTTCACTTGCCTGTTCTAATAAGGGAGGTTTCGTGTGGTGATTTTTCAGTAGAAAGGATGTTACCAATATATAAATAACATAAAAGGATCACATGAGAATTAAAGTGAAGTAACTTAATATACAATTTTCATTCTAATCTTATACAATAATTTTTCTTGACTATTGATAGACCACAATAAAAGGTATGCTGATGATATAAGTTATTTTAAGGCTTTGGGGAAAAAGGCTTCCGTCTCTGGCATTGACCTTATTGCGGAGGACCCTCCAAAATCTTCAGCTCTGCACCAGCAAGTACGCTGAGTCATGTATGTTGACATAAACCACAAGGAGTCAACGAGCTAAAACAACCACGGCGACTGGCTCAGATCTCAGATATGCAAGATGGATCCTCAGGATTTTTCACACACTGAAGAAACTTGTCAGGTCTATGACAAGAAAGCAAAAAAGGAAATCAAGAGGCCATAGGATACATCTGTCATCCAATTCGCTAATGGAGGAAGCCCCTTTTGTAGTGATGACAAGGTGCACAGACCCCTTAGCATCCATACAAACTCCCCTCCTGCAGTGACATGTCGGCAGAGGAGCTATCCATGTCAGCTGATGGTCAAAAAACAGCAGGAGCAGCAACCAAGGCCAGGGACCCCCACGGCTTCTGTGGCTAATTTGCTTCCCTCTCTTCTGAAGCTTCCTGAGGGAGTGTTGAATCCAGGGTAAGAGGCAGAGCTTATAGACCATCTGGGAAAAAGCTGGAGACCCTCAGCAAGGGGACCAAACTTGCTTTGAAACAAACCTTAGATAAGTACCTAACAGGTGAATGACTATTATTTTCATAAAAATTAGCTAAAGCAACAGGATCCAATGGGAGTGGCCGGCACATGAATAGGGGGATGGTGGATAGCGAGGAATGGGGTTCTTTAAATTTGATTTTGCTAAATATGAGCCAAGGAAGAGAGAGATCCTCAGAAGCAGCTGCCAGCACCCCTGGGCTTCTGGAAGGAAGAGGTGTCAGAACCTGCCCTTGTGATGGGTCACCCGGTTCCCATATGGGCCACTGTCTGTACAAGTCCAAATAGAAGCCATGCCCATATTTCTTTCCAGTTGGAGAATGAGTGAGCTCACTTGGAGCCTAAAGCAGACACAAATGAGGGGAGTTGATGAATTATAATATAAAGGTCTTCTGGTCATTCATGAGAAAAAGGTTAATGTTTAATAAGACAACAAAAGATAAAAGAGTATTGGGGATAAGACCATCTTTATTTCCTTGTCTTTGTCTAGGTTTCTACTATTCTATTTTCTCCATGCAACATATCTTTGAACAGCTTAGACTGGTCAGATATCTGCAAGATCTCTTTTACAGTTGCTCCTTCATTCATTCTTTCTGTTTTCCTGTCTAACAGCTGTAGAATGCTCATGGCCTTTCCTGGCAGTTTCCAGATAGAAGCAAGGTGACTGATGGGGAATTCGGGTCATTTGGGAAACAAAAGCCATCAGTAGAGTCTCCAGAATCTATCTTTCTGCTTTTCTGATGTGGTTAGTGGGAGAAGGTAGTGACGTGGAGACAGGAACAATATTCTAGCATCTCAGCTTCTACCTCCTTTGAACAGCTTTTCCTCTCTGCATCAATCTTGTTCCAAGCTATTATATGTGGGAAAATCTCCAAAGATACTTCTACCAATGAGTCCCTACCTACACCATTGGTCACAACTGCTTAAAAATGAGTGAGGGGTCTCAGTTTTGAAACTAGAATTATAGATGACTTTAAATATATATATATATATATATATATATATATATCTGTAATTTTAAACTGTTTTCTAATAAACACAAATTATTAGAAAAATTTTTTAAATACTTTTTAATTTAAAAAAGATAGATCTTGGTAGACTGCCATGTGACGCCTTATCACGTGTTAGGCATCTGTACGCAGATCCAACTAAGGAAGCTTCACATGCAAAATGATGTCAAGTCACAAGGATTTTACAACTTGGGAGAAAGGGCTTAGCAAAACATTCCCTTGCTCCCCTGAAACCTAGTAGGCCAGTGAACCCTGGGCTGGGCCACTCACACTGGGAATGAAAAAATATGCCATCAAAGGTTGTGTCAGCTTTAGAGGCAAGTCCTACTGGGGACCAATAGAGACGGATGAGGAAAGGTGGCCAAGTGAAGGCCACTAGCTTGGATACCTTCTGGACTCGGCTTGGAAGGAGGGACAGAGATCACCAGAGGTTGCCATCTGTGATCATCATCTAGGCCCAAGAAAGATTCACGCAGCCCTCCAAGCTCAGAGGAGGCTAAGGAAAAAAGGAAATTCTACAGATGACAAGACAGTCATTTTTTTCTTCAAGAAGAATTTAATTACCTGTAGATATTCTTGCAGGAAAATTGAATATTCCTTTTGCTTATAATCGATTCCAGCTCTTTTATGGTGGGATCCTGGCATAAGTCTCTGGGGAAGAAAGAAGAAAGTATTAAAATTACAAGATCTCACAAACATTTTTGGAGTCTCTTTGTTTTTGTAGCAGGCCCTGGATAAGGCCCTTGGATAAAGAGGTAAAGTAGAGGCCCAGCCTCTAAGAGCTCCTGGGTCAGCAGGAGAGCTGAAGTGTCAAGCAGTTAAATATATTTTGTGGAGATAAAGTTAAGAGGCTGTTGGGATTCATGTACATTCATGTACTTTCATTTCCTGAGTCAATTTGTTCCCAGTGCATTTTTGTGACTGTAGATTCTTTTGTGGACTGATTCATAAAATAACCCTTGGGTACAAAGTAGTAAGATATACCTGGAATCTTCTCTTTCACCATGTATCACCCAGGCCTCTAGTGTCTGAACCTTCTCTGATTGCAAATTATGGACTTCCACACTCCCAAAAGTGCTAAAATAGAAGAAACAAAGAACCCCAAACGTCAACCCCAAACGAAAGCATCCACACCCCCCTTAAAACCCAGCAGGCAGAAAGGCACTAGCTAGGACCTATCCTTTGGAGTTGGCACATCAGATTGCAAATCAATAACCTTTTCTTATTCAGCATGACCCTCAGTTAACAAGATTCTCAAAATAAAGTTCTTAATTTGTACATTAATGTTGATTCTTTAAATATTTGCTATTCAAAGAGTGGTCCGTAGACCAACCTAATGAACATCACCTGGGAACTCATTAGAAATGTAGAATTTCAGCCAGGCATGGTGGCTCATGCCTGTAATCCCAGCAATTTAGGAGGCTGAGGCAGGCAGATCATGATGTCAGGAGATCGAGACCATCCTGGCTAACACTATGAAACCCCATGTCTACTAAAAATACAAAAAAATTAGCCGGGCGTGGTGGTGGGTGCCTGTAGTCCCAGCTATTCAGGAGACTGAGGCAGGAGAATGGTGTGAACCTGGGAGGCTGAGCTTGTAGTGAGCAGAGACCATGCCACTGCACTCCAGCCTGGGCAACAGAGCAAGACTCCATCTCAAAAAAAAAAAAAAAAAAGAAAGAAATGTAGAATTTCAGCCACTATCACCTGCTGAAATGATCTGCAGTTGAACAATCCCCATGTGACTCACATGCTCAGCGAAGTTTGAGAGGCAATGCTTTGAAAGACTATGGTTGCCCTAATCCCATTCCTAAACTCTTCCCTGTTAGTCTCCGACAACTGACACTCCTGTTTCAAGTGCTTGACCCATAATATCAGATCATAAAATTCTGAAATGTTAATGCTTTTACCCAAAAAAATTGGGATCAGAAGACAAAAGGACAAATGCTTCCTTGTAGAATTAAATATTAAAACAGGAGAGAAGAAAAATTAATTTGGGGCACCGAGAGTTTATAAGGCAAATTAATATATGCTTCCTCCTTTCAGTCAGCCTTATGTGGGATTAGAGAACAAAAATTAGAGAACAAAGGCCAAAAAGGTAATCAATGTAGTAAAAACTGTAAGCATAGAAGGAGATCAGCCAAGGAAAGCACAGGTGTGGCCAGATTCAGTGGCGAGGATCAGCAAAAGAGAATAATAGCTGATTCTCATTGAGCACTCTCTCTGTTGTCAGGCACAGAGCTCAGCATTTTTCATCTGTTGTCTCAGTTAATCTTCCCATCACCATCAACTCTTTGGTACATAGGCAGGGGCTCCCAGAGGTTGACTGCCCTGCCTAAGGTCACACAGATAATATGTGATGACCTCCAGTACCTGCTTTCAACCACTACAGTACATTGTTGACAATGTCTGCAAAAAGATAGTGAAGGCCAAGAGCCCAGCACAGTTCCCGATGTTCCCAGTAGTAGTTCTACTACTGAATTGGGGTACACAATTTTCCTGGAGGAGAGGAGAGTCAAGGCAGGTCTTCATGGATGGTGAGGATTTAGACAGAAGGGAGCAGGGGAGCAGGGGAGACAGGTGATATGGGGGAACAGTGTGAACAATGGTGAGCAATGGGTAGGGTGGAGTGTAACAGGAAAGAAAGCTGAGAAAATTACACCAGGCCTGGAAAAGTTAAAAGCAGGGGCCAGATACGGTGCAGTGGCCATTAGAACCCGGTAGACAATTTTTGGCAAAGGAGAAATCAGACAAACACATTGACTTAGGAGACAACTCTCTCCACAGAATTCAAAATTTTTACCTTTTTTGGCCCAAATCTTCAGAACTGACCTGAAACATGAAAAGCATATTCTTTCTAGAGATGAAATATCCACTGTGATATTTGCAACAGGATACTTGCAAACAAGATGCAAAATAAATGTGTACCTGTTTTTGTCAAAGATTTTACTGCGGGATCCATTGAGCATCACACGGACCACACCACAGGCAGCTTCTGCAAACTTAAAAAAAAATGCCCACCATTCATCATGCAAATTTAATCACCATCCTCCAGCAGTTTCATTCAAAACAATACTTAGCAATAGCTGATTAAGGAAGGATATCCTATATGGTTTTAGCACAGGAATGTCAGGTCTACACAATTTTCATTCCAAGCCACTGGACGGATTATGCTTCATATCAGAGTTCTTGAAGCAGTTGCTCCAATCTGTAAGTGAACAACGTTCACTGTTATAGTTCATAGAGCTGGTGGTTCAGTGGTTCAGAAGTCAGAAGTCCAGATGAGTAAGATGAATGTGCTTTCTAAGCGTCACGCACTGTAGACACTATGCTTCACCTAGTGGGAGCAGGTGGATGATTCTGGGATAAGGGAAATGGGAACACCACAAGAGGGGAACCTGAGGAGAGAACAGGGGACCCTCAGGCCTGGAAAAGCACAGAGAGAAAGGAAGACTGAATAAGTGAATGAATAAATATGCTTGAGCAAAGAGTCTTATTTCTTCATGCAAGAAACATTCAGCAGGAATCTTTGTTAGACTTTGGAAAAAATGAAATGAACAAAATAAAGTGTTCTAGATGCTCCCTCCAGGAGGCTTCCCCAACCCCTGGGACTAGCTCAAGTCCCGTTCTCTGACTCTGACAGCATCCTACATTCCCTCCACATTATCCAACTGTATTGTATTATAACGATGAGTTTAACCTACCCACAAAAATTAAAAATTAAAAAAAAACACTGCCTCTGTTATCAGAAAAAGAAAGGGACAAGTCTGAAAAAAGAAGTCCATCCACATACATCCATGAGTGATTGGCAAAATAAAGGTGCTGGTAGCTCACAAGGGCAGGACGCCTTCAATCACGTGCACCTCTGTATTCCTAGTGCCAGGGACTGAGTGGGGAACACAAGGAGGTTCTTGATACATATGAAATGTGACTTGGCTTTAAAAGATTTTAGCAACAGCACTGCCCTAAAACATACCATAGAGTAGTGAAATGGAAACTATTCTCAGAAAAAGCAAACAAGCAAAAACTGTTAAGTGCCCATGAATGTTCACTGTCCATAGTAAGTACTCAATAAGTTATTTTTGAAGTGGGTGGATTTTGAGTTACTTTATAGGATAGTGGCATCTCATTTAAACATTGCAGTAGCCCTATGAAAAAGGCATATTTTGATTTCCATTTGACAAATGAGGAATCAGAAGATCAGAATGAGTAAAGGAATCTGCCCAAGTTTAAACATGGTCTCCTTATGTCAACTTCCAGTCTGTTTTCCTGTTTCCATCATACCAGGGTTTCCCCCTAAGACAGAGGTTTAGCTAGCTACCTACCTAGAGTTAAGATCAAACCTGTCATTTAAACGATAGAACCAATAAGCAGATTCAAAGAACAAAATTGAAGAGCATGGCTTTGGAATCAAGAAGACCTAGGTTAGGCTCTTGGGTCTGCAACTTATTAGTCCGGGGAACTTGGATGAGTCACTAAACTTCCGAGTCTTAGTTTCTTCACCTTTAATGTGGGGATTTGTCACACTACCTATGAGAATGACTCAATGGGAATGACAGAGGAATGCACTTCAAGGCTTGTCACAGATATGCTGCTATGATTTGAATGTCTGTGTTTCTTATGTTGAAACCAAAGACCAATGTGATGGTAATAAGTGGTGAGTCCTTTAGGAGATAATTAGGCCCTAAGGGCTCTGCCCTCATGAATGGGATTAACACCCTTAGGAAAGGGCTCCAGGGAACTAGCTAGGTTCCTTTAGCCCCTCTGCCTCTGCCATGTGAGGATACAGCAAGAAGGCACCATTTTGGAATCAGAGAGCAGCCCTGACCAGACATCGAATCTGCTGGCACCTTAATCCTGGATTTCCCAAGTATCCTGGACAATGAGAAAATAAAACTCCTATCTTTAAAAAAATTACTAAGTCTCAGGTAGTTTGTGATAGCAGCACAAATGGACTAAGATATATGCACTTAACCAATACATTTCCACCTGCCCCAGCTCCTCAGATGTCTAAGTTTAATTTTGAAAGTTATAATTAGTATATTGTTACTCCCACCTTCTTTCATTTCTTTCTTCCTTCCTTTCTCTTTTTTCCCTAATACACTTGAAAAGAAATGTTTCCTTGTCCACTTAACACTGAAGCAACTTACAAGATAAATAAATATACACAGGTAGCTTTGAGTGAAGTCAGTAATAGATGGGGGTATATGTGCACAATGGTATTGTATTCAGGCATTAAAAAATGTATTCCTGGCCAGGTGCAGTGGCTCACCCCTGTAATCCCAGCACTTTGGGAGGCCAAGGTGGGTGGATCACCTGAGGTCAGGAGCTTGAGACCAGCCTGGCCAACATAGTGAAATCCTGTCTCTACAGAAAATACAAAAATTAGCCGGGCATGGTGGCCCATGGCTGTGGTCCTAGCACCTTGGGAGGCCAAGGCTGGCGGATCACCTGAGGTCAAGAGTTTGAGACCAGCCCGGCCAACATGGTGAAACTCCATCTCTACTGAAAATACAAAAATTAGCCGGGCATAGTGGCCCACACTTGCAGTCCCAGCTACTGGGGAGGCTGAGGTAGGAGAATCGCTTGAACTTGGGAGGTAGAGGTTGCAGTGAGCCAAGATTGCGCCATTGCACTCCAGCCTGGGTGACAGAGCAAGACTCCATCTCAAAAAAAAAAAAAAAAAAAAAATGTATTCCTGTCATTTGCAGCAACATGGAAGGAACTGGAGGGCATTATGTTAAGTGAAGGAAGCCAGAAACAGATGGTTAAATACTACATATTCTCACTCATATGTGGAAGCTAAAATTAAGTTGATCTTATGGAAGTAAAAGCCAGAACAGAGGCCACTAGAGGCTGAGAAAAGTAGGAGGAGGAGGAGATAGGTAGAGATTTGTTAAACAATACAAAATTATAGTTAGATAGGAGGAATAAATTCTGGTGTTCAATAACACTGTAGGATGACTATAGTTAATAATATGTAGTTTCAGCTAGCCAGAAGGGGGATATTGAATGCTCCAACACAAAGAAATGGTAAATGTTGGAGATGACAGACATGTTAATTACCCTGATCTCATCACTATACCTTATATGCATCACCACATCACTATATACCCCATACATATATAAAATTATTATGTATCAATTTTTTAAAAAAATAGGTAGAGGGTGGAATGGTGAGTATTTCCCAGCCTAGATTCTGAATCTGGAGTCAGACAGCTTGGGATAAACTCCCACATATGCCTCTTACTAATTCTCTACATTTAGTAGATTTCTTATTTACTTGTACCTTCATGTTGTTATGTGTTAAATGGTCACAATACTCACAGCACCTGATTCACAGGGTTCTGGTGAAGATGCAAGTTCTTAGTTCATGTAAAGATCTGACTGTACCTGCCACATAGTAAGGGATCTATACATGTAGATTGTTATGACTGTCCCAGGTATCTAAGATTGACTAATACCTGAATCAGAGGATTAAACCAAGCCCCAGGTTCCTGGTAGCCAAAGTCAGAGTATGTACATGCAACTGGAGCCCATGGACCCTCTAAGAATATTCTAAAATTGGATGTGTAAATTTTCTGGCATGTGCTTCTGAACCTTTTTCTCAGGAATGAATCCTATATTTTCATTCCTAAAAGTATTTGTAATCCAAAAGTGTTAAAACCAAGCACTGACTGGATAACGTCTTAAGTTCTGTGGTCTCCAAAGCTCTAGAATTTCACTACTTGGTACTTACCCTGTGGGAAACCGTTTTCCAGAATACCGAAACAGGGTTGTTGCTGCAGTCCTTTCTCCAGTCTGGGCAAGATTGATAGTTTATTTCTAAAAGACATAGTTTGTAGAAAATAAAGTGGAAAAGAGAGAGTATAAATAAGCTCTACTCTTCCCTGGCTGTTCAGTCCTAGTGGAACCATTTTCCAATGTGTCACTGCCAAGATGGAGGCTGGAGAATGGACACATTTTGACCCAATTTAACTAAGTGTCCCCTGAATTCCTTCCAAGTTCTTACCTCATCTTCCAAATCCCAGATGGGAACACAGTGGCAAGTTTTGAATCATGGTTCCGGGAAATACTAGCAAAAGTTCATCTGACAGAGACAAGCCCTCTAGATTATCGTCCAGGAAGAATTAGAGGTAAAACCAGTCCTTCTGTGGTTGCTTTTGCCAACTGCTTTTCTGCTTCCTGACAACTCTCTCTTGCTGAGCTTCCTGCCCCCGCTTCTTAAGTCTTCACCACTTACTCTCAGATGGCCTCAGAGTCTTCCTACACTTGCCCTCATCAAGGCAGCCTTAGCCCTGAGTGAAGTACAATAGACACAGAGCATGAATACATAGTTTCTGTGTCACTTCTCCCAAGGATATCTGCCTTAATGCATATTTATTGAGTTTTAGGTCTTAGAGGTAGAAAGATAAAATAGAAAAATTAGATGGCAACTTTGCCTTCAGAGAGCACATGATATAGTAATTCTAGGAGTCTTGTAATGATTAAATGCTTTAAAACCAAAACCACACAAATAAAAAAGAAACATTCCCATGTATAGATATAAATAATTATTGTGGAGTCAAAAGGAATTATTTCCCAACCAAGGTAAAAATGTTGATGGTGGAATGGATATACATTTCGTAAGGTGCTTTAAAGTATACATGTCTTCATGAATATAAACCTCTTTTATCTTCACAACGACATCTGGAGAGAATTCATCACCTACTAACTGAAGAGCCCTTGGGCCCTGAAAAACCAGAATGATACCCAATAAGTATGTCACGGGCATTGGGTGAGACTCTGTGACTTGCTGGCTTCAGGTACAGCCACAGAGAGGTAGAGCAGCAACTGGGCTTAGGGTCCCTGATTCCAGGATGTGGCTCTTGGATAGCATTTCTGGGCCTGCCCTGGGCCAGAGGGGAGCCCACTGCCTTGAAGGGTGAGTCCCAGGCCAGGCAGCATTAACCACAAGCTGACTGAAGAGTCCTTGGGCCTTGGAATATTAGCAGTACACTGGCAGTACTCCCTGTGGGCCTGTGGTGGTGGCCATAAGTGAGGCTCCTCTGCCTTAGAAAAGGGGAAGACAGCACGGGAAGGACTGTGTTTTGTGGTTTTAATGCCAGCTTAGTCACAGTACAGTGCAATACTAGGTACACTTCTAAGGTTTTTTACTCTAGTCCCTGGCTTCTGGATGGCACCTCTGGACCAACCCAGGGCCTTGGGAAACTTGCCAACCTGAAGAGAAGAACATGGGTCTGGCTGGCTTTCTCACCTACTGATTGTAGAGACCCAGAGCCTTGAGCAAATATAGATGGCACCTAGGAAGTGGTTACTGCAGGCCCTGGGCAAGTGCTGTACTGGCTTCAAGTCTTACCTGGCAAAGTCCTAGTTGCGGTGGAGTGTGTCACCAGCTTTATATGGGTCAGAACAGAGAGACTCTGGGAGAAAGTAAAGGGACTAGAAAAAGAATCTCTGCCTGGTAATCCAGAGAATTCTTCCAGATCTTGTCCAAGACCACCAAGGTGGTACCTCCATGAGTGTGTACAAGACCCACATTATTACTAGGCTTGCAGGGCCCCCTACAGCAGATACAACGTAGATCACAACATCTGAGTCCTTCAGAATATCTGCAAAGCCTTTCCAAGGACAAGTACAAACAGGCCCAGGCTGTAAAGACTACAATAAATACAATGCCTAGACACAGAAAAATATCTACAAGTATCAAGACCATCCAGGAATACATGACCTCACCAAATGAATTAGATAAGACATCAGAGATCAATCCTGAAGAAACAGAGATATGCGAGACAGAATTCAAAATAGCCATGTTGAGGAAACTGAAAGAAATTCAAGATAACGCAGAGAAAGAATTCAGAATTCTATCAGATAAATTTAACAAAGAGATGGAAATAATTAAACAGAATCAAGTAGAAATTCTGGAGCTGAAAAGTACAAATAACACACTGAAGAATGCACCAGAGTCTTTTTATAGCAGAACTGATCAAGCAGAAGGAAGAATCTGTGAGCTTGAAGACAGGCTATTTGAAAATACACAGTCAGAGGAGACAAAAGAAAAAAGAATAAAAAACAATGAAGCCCACTGGCAGGATCTAGAAAATTGCCTTAAAAGGGCAAATCCAAGAGTTATTGGCCTCAAAGAGGCGGCAGAAAAAGAGATACGGGTAGAAAGTTTATTCAAAGTGATAATAACAGAGAACTTTGCAAACCTAGAGAAAGATATCAATATCCCAAGTACAAGAAGGTTATAGAACACCAAGCAGATTTAACCCAAGAAGACTGCCCCAAAGCATTTGATAATTGAACTCCCAAAGGTCCAGGATAAAGAAACGATCCTAAAAGCAGCAAGAGAAAAAAAACAAATAGCATACAAGGGAGTTTCAGTACATCTGGCAGCAGACTTTTCAGTGGAAACCTTACAGGCCAGATGAGAGTGGCATGACATATTTAAAGTGCCGAAAGAAAAAAAAAAGCTTTTACTCTAGAATAGTATATCTGGTGAAAATATCCTTCAAACATGAAGGAGAAATACAGACTTTGCCAGACAAACAAAAGGTGAGGGATTTAATTAACATGAGACCTGTCCTAGAAAAAATGCTAAAGGGAGTACTTCAATTAGAAAGAAAAGGATATTAATGAGCAATAAAAAATCATCTGAAGGTTCAAAACTCACTGGCAATAGTAAGTACACAGAAAACCACAGAATGTTATAACACTGTAACTATGATGTGTAAACTACTCTTGTCTTAAGTAGAAAAACTAAATGATGAGCCAATCAGAAATAGTAACTACAATAACTTTTCAAGACATATACAGTACAATAAGACATAAATAGAAACAACAAGAAGTTTTAAAGTGGGAGAATAAAGTTAAGGTATAGAGTTTTTATTAGCTTTCTGTTTGCTGCTTGTTTGTTTCTTTATGCAAACTGTGTTGTTATCAGCTTAAAATAATGGGTTATAAGATACTATTTGTAGGCCTCATGGTAACTTCAAACTCAAAAACATATAACAGTTACACAAAAAATAAAAAGCAGAAAACTGAAAAAATCACCTTCACTGAAAGGAAGACAGAAAGGAAAGAAAGAAGGAAGAGAAGACCACAAAACAAATAGAAAACAAGTAACAAAATGGCAGGAGTAAGTCTTTACTTAAAAACATAACATTTACATCAAGTGTAAATGGACTGAACTCTACAATCAGAAGGCACAGAGTGGCTGAATGGATAAAAATGAAACTAGACCCCTATCTCAAATCGCATACAAAAATAAAATCAAAATAGATTAAAGATTTAAATCTAAGACCTCGAACTATGAAACTACTACAAACTACTACAAGAAACCATTGGGGAAACTCTCCACGACATTTGTCTGGGCAAAAAAATTATTGAGCAATACCCCACGAGCACAGGCAACCAAAGCAAAATGAACAAACAGGATCACATCAAGTTAAAAAGCTTCTGCACAGCAAAGGAAACAATCAACAAAGTGAAGAGAGAGCCCACAGAATGGGAGAAGATATTTGCAAACTACCCATTCAAGAAGGCATTAAAAACCAGAATAGATAAGTAACTCAAACAACTCTATAGGAAAGAAATCTAATAATCCAATTAAAAAATGGGCAAAAGATTTGAATAGACATTTCTCAAAAGAAGACATACAAATGGCAAACAGGCATATGAAAATGTGTTCAAATCATTGACCATCAGATAAATGCAAATCAAAACTATCATGAAATATCATCTCACCCCAGCTAAAATGGCTTTCATCCAAAAGTCAGGCAATAACAAATAGTGATGAGGATGTGGAGAAAGGGGAACCCTTGTACACTGTTGGTGGGAATGCGAATTAGTACAGCCGCTATGGAGAACAGTTTTGAGGTTTCTCAAAAAAGTAAAAATAGAGCTATTATATGATCCAGCAATGCCACTGCTGGATATATACCCAACAGAAAGAAAATCAGTCTATGGAAGAGATATCTGCACTCCCATGTTTATTGCAGCACTGTTCACAATAGCCAAGATATGGAAGCAACCTAAGTGTCCATCAATAGATAAATGGATAAAGAAAATGTGGTATTTATACACAATGGAGTACTATTCAGCCACAAAAAAGAATGTGTTCTTGTCATTGGCAACAACATGAATAGAACTGGAGGTCATTATGTTAAGTGAAATAAGCTAGACACAGAAAGATAAACATACGATGTTCTCACTTATTTGCAGCATCCAACAAATCAAAACAACTGATCTCATGGACACCCTGAGTCCATCAACAGATGAATGGATAAAGTGTGGTATATATACACAATAGAATACTATTCAGACTTTAAAAAGAAAGAAATTCTGTCATTTGTGACAATATAGATGGAACTAGAAAACAATATGCTAAATAAAATAAGCCACGCACAGAAAGACAGATGCTGCATGTCCTAACATATGTGGAATCTAAAACAATCAAGTTCATAGAAGCAGATAATAGAATGGTGCATACAGAGACCACAAGTTGGAAGGAATGGGGAGATGATGGTATTTTTTTTCAAATAGTCATGCTTTATTTTTGTAATTGAAAATAATGCAAACCTGGGATGAAGAGGCTATAATAAGATAAGCTTTTAAAAACAAACAATGAAAAGTAGTAAAAATAAGAATAAAACTATATAAAGTAAAAATATCTACCATATAAACAAAAAGAAAAAAAAAGAAGTGAAAACTGCAGTAGGGTTTTGGTTGTAGGAAATCCCTTCGCCTGGTGAGGTGAGTCTTTCTGGGCAGGATAAGGCTACATCTGAAAAATGATGGCAAAGCCAGTGCCTGAGATGGAAGAGTCCAGTCCATGGCTACTGTGATGATTCTGAAGAGCAAGAACCTTGGTCTAAGTCCCACTGAGACCTCATCCTGTCCTAGACTTCTTTGGACCTGAACGATGATCTTACAGAGAGCAAAATACCAAGAATTCAGAAGCAGGCTATGTGAGCACTCAAAAGAAGGGAATTAGGGAGCATGGGCAATCCCCAACTCTGAAGTCAATTTTTCAAGAAAACAGGGAATGCTACTTTATATCAGCCTGAGTTGCCATTAAGGGTAGTGCTATAGTTTGGATATTTAACTCTCCAAATCTTATGTTGAAATTTGATCCCCAGTGTTGGAGCTCGGGACTAGTAGGAAGTGTTTGGGTCATAGGGATGATCCTGCATGAATGGCATGGTGCTGTCCTTGTAGTAATGAGTTCTTACTCTATTAGTTCCCAGGAGAGCTGGTCATTACAAACAGCCTGGCACCTCCCCTGACCTCTCTTTGCTTTCCTCCCTCACCATGTGATCTCTGTACATGCCAGCTCCCCTTCCCCTTCTCCATGAGTGGAAACAGCCTCAGGCCTTCACCCGAAGTGGATGCTGGGTGTACAGCCTGCGTAACTGTGAGTCAAATAAACCTCTTTCCTTTATAAATTACCCGGCCTCAGGTATTCCTTTATAGCAACACAAATGGACTAATATAAGTATAGATGGCATCAGGATGGGTGCCTGTGGCTCTGTCCTCCACACTGATCATTCAGGGCCCCCAGCAGAACTCACTCTGTTCACCCTACACATCCCTGGGCACTCCCACAGGGCCCAGAGCCTCACCGGAAGTGTTGAATTCTCCACACCATGTGAGGTCATCAGCAAGGTAGCCTAGCAGCGTGTCCTCCAGGGTGAACATGTCCTGCCGGACCTGTGTGAACTGATGGGCCAGATCTTTTGTTCTGCTCCAAAGAAGAGTCTAAGGAAGAATAAATACAATCTATTACTGAGATCAATTTAGCATGTCAAAAAAATTAATCCACAGTTTTGTAAATGAAAAAAAAAACAGCATATCAAAGTAAATCACCCATAGTAAGAGTAAGAATTGTTGTATGCATCAATGATTTCTGTGTGCAGGAGAGTGGGGAAGAGAGAGAGAGAGAGAGAGAGAGAGAGAGAGTGTGTGTGTGTGTGTGTGTGTGTGTGTGTGTGTGTTCCAGGTCACAATGTAAATAAATATTTTATTCTAGGTTGCAGTCAAAAAAGTCTGAAAGCCACTGATCAAAATCTTACAATCAACATAGGATCACATATGGAGGTGACATTAGAGAGTTACAATATTCCTAAGGTTATCTCCAAAAAAACTTTGTCTACGTGCTATTTTCAGGAAGATGTGCTATTTGATTCTTGAAGAACTATGTAACGCCTTCCAAATTCCCTAAATATTCCCTAACCCTACCAAAAAAAAATACCATAGATTTTTAAATTTAAGGGTCCCTCTTAAAGGTACAGAGAGTCAAATTCTGCTTTATGAATCTATTATTTTTATTTTTATTTTAAGTTCCAGGGTATACATGCAGGACGTATAGGTTTGTTACATAGGTAAATATGTGCCATGGATTTGCTGCACCTATTAACCCATCACCTGGGTATTAAGCCCAGTATGCATTAGCTATTTGTCCTAATGTTCCCACTCCCCTCACCCCAACCCCAACAAGCTACAGTGTGTGTTTTTCCCTTCCTGGTGTCCATGTGTTCTCATTGTTCAGCTCCCACTTATAAGTGAGAACATGTGGTGTTTGCATGTTCCTGTGTTAGTTTGCTGAAGATATGGCTTCTGGCTCCATCCATGTCCCTACAAAGGACATGATCTTGTTCCTTTTTATGGCTGCATAATATTTCATGGTGTATATGTACCATATTTTCTTTATCCAGCCTATCATTGATGGGCATTTGGGTTGATTCCATGTCTTTGCTATTGTGAATGGTACTGCAATGAACATATGCATGCATATATCTTTATAATAGAATGATTTCTATTATACCCAGTAATGGGATTGCTGGGTCAAATGGTATTTCTAGTTCTAGACCTTTGAGGAATTGCCACACTGTCTTCCACAATGGTTGAACTAATTGACATTCCCACCAACAGTGTGAAAGCATTTCTATCTCTCCACAATCTCACCAGAATCTGCTGTTTCTTGACTTTTTAATAATGTCATTCTGACTGGCATGAGATTGTGGTTTTGATTTGCATTTCTCTAATGATCAGTGATGTTGAGCTTTTTTTCATATGTTTGTTGGCCACATGGATGTCTTCTTTTGAGAAGTGTCTCTTCATGTCCTTTGCCCACGTTTTGATGGGGCTGTTTATTTTTTTCTTGTAAATTTGTTTCAGTTCTTTGTAAATTCTGGATATTAGACCTTTGTCAGATGGATAGATTACAAAAATCTTCTCCCATTTTGTAGGTTTTCTGTTCACTCTGATGATAGTTTCTTTTGCTGTGCAGAAGCAATTTAGTTTAATTAGATCCCATTTGTCAATTTTTGCTTTTGTTACAATTGCATTTCGCAATTTCATAATGAAATCTTTGCCTGTGCCTATGTCCTGAATGGTATTGCCTAGATTTTCTTCTAAGGTTTGTATAGCTTTGGGTTATACATTTAAGTCTCTAATTCATCTTGAGTTAATTTTTGTACGAGTTGCAAGGAAGGGGTCCAGTTTCAATTGTCTGCATATGGCTAGGTAGTTCTCAAGCACCAGTTATTAAATAGGGACTCCTTTCCCCATGGCTTGTTTTTGTCAGGTTTGTCAAAGATCAGATGGCTGTAGGTGTGCAGTTTTATTTCTGAGATCTCTACTCTGTTCTATTGGTCTATGTGTTTATTTTTGTAAAAGCACCATGCTATTTTGGCGTCTGTAGCCTTGTAGTGCCGTTTGGTGTTGGGTAGCATGATGCCTCCAGCTTTGTTCTTTTTGCTTAGGATCATCTTGGCTATATGAGCTTTTTTGGTTCCATATGAATTTTAAAATAGTTTCTTCTAATTCTGTGAAGAATGTCAATAGTAGTTTAATGGGAATGGCATTGAATCTATAAATTACTTTGGGCAGTATGGCCATTTTCACAATATTGATTCTTCCTATCCATGAGGAAGGAATGTTTTTCCGTTTGTGTCCTTTCTGATTTCCTTGAGCAGTGGACTGTAGTTGTCCATGAAGAGGTCCTTCACTTCCATTGTTTGCTGTATTCCTAGGTATTTTATTGCCTTTGTGAATGGGAATTCATTCACGATTTGGCTCTCTGCTTGCGTGTTGTTGGTGTATAGGCATGCTTGTGATTTTTGCACATTGATTTTGTATCCTGAGACTTTGTTGAAGTTGCTTATCAGCTTAAGAAGCTTTGGGGCTGAGACGATGAGGTTTTCTAGTTATAGGACCATGTCATCTGCAAACAAAGACAATTTTATTTCCTTTCTTCCATTTGAATAGACTTTATTTCTTTCTCTTGCCTGATTGCCCTGGTCAGAACATCCAATACTATGTTGAATGGGAGTGGTGAGAGAGGACATCCTTGTCTTGTGCCGGTTTCCAAGGGGAATGCTTCCAGCTTTTGCCCATTCAGTATGATATTGCCTGTGGGTTTGTCATAAATGGCTCTTATTATTTTGAGGTATCTTCCTTTGATACCTAGCTTATTGAGAGTTTTTAACATGAAGGGATAGTGAATTTTATCGAAGGCCTTTTCTGCATCTATTGAGATAATCATGTGGTTTTTGTCTTTAGTTCTGTTTATGTAATGAATTACATTTATTGATTCATGTATGTTGAACCTGCCTTGCATACTGAGGATGAAGCTCCATCAGGTCATTTATGTTCCTCTCTAAACTAGTTATTCTGGTTAACAGCTCCTATGTTTTATCATGGTTCTTAGCTTCTTTGCAGTGGGTTACAACATACTCCTTTAGCTCAGTGAATTTCATTATTACTCATCTTCTGAAGCCTACTTCTGTCAATTCATCCACCTCAGCCTCAGCCCAGTTCTTTTTTGTTTTTTTAACATTGGGTAAATGTAGCTAGTATCTTTAGTTTTTTTATACTTTAGGTTCTGGGTTACATGTGCAGAACGTGCAGTTTTGTTACATAGGTATACACATGCCATGGTGGTTTGCTGCACCCATCAACCCGTCACGTACGTTAGATATTTCTCCTAATGTTATCCTTCCCTAGCACCCACCCCCGACAGGCCCCGGTGTGTGATGTTCCCCTCCCTGTGTCCATGTGTTCTCATTGTTCAACTCCCACTCATGAGTGAGAACATGTGGTGTTTGGTTTTCTGATCTTGTGATAGTTTGCTGAGAATGATGGTTTCCAGTTTCATCCATGTGCCTGCAAAGGACATGAACTCATCTCTTTTTATGGGCCTCAGCCCAGTTCTATGCCCCTGTTGGAGATGTGTTAAGATCATCTGGAGGAGAGGAGGCACACTGGCTTTTTGAGTTTTCAGGATTTTTGTGCTGATTCTTTCTCATCTTCATGCATTTATCTACCTTTGATCTTTGAGGCTACTGACCTTTGGATGGGTTTTTGTGGGGTCTTTTTTCATTGATGTTATTGCTTTCTGTTTTTTCTTTTAGCAATCAGACCCTTTCTTCCATACGACTGCTGCAGTGTGCAGGAGGTCCACTCCAGACCCTATTCACCTGGGTTCCTCCCGCACCTGAAGGTATCACCAGTGGAGGCTACAGAACAGCAAAGATGACAGCCTGCTCCTTCCTCTGGAAGCTTCATTCCAGAGGGGCAGTGGCCTGATGCCAGCCGGAGCGCTCCTGTATCAGGTGTCTATCAACCCCTGTTGGGTGGTCTCTCTCAGTCAGGAGACACAGGGGTCAGGGACCCACTTGAGGAGGCAATCTGTCCTTTAGCAGAGTTGGTGTGCTGTGCTGGGAGAATCCCTCTTGTCAGGATCAGCTGCTGTCTTCAGAGCCAGCAGGCAGGAACGATTAAATCCACTGAAGCTGTGCCCACAGCCGCCCCTTCCGCCAGGTGCTCTGTCCCAGGGAGATGGAGGTTTTGTCTGTAAGCCACTGACTGGGGTTGTTACCTTTCCTTCAGAGATGTCCTGCCCAGTGAGGAGGAATCTAGAGAAGCAGTCTGGCCACAGCCACCTTGCCACACCCAGTCCAGACTTCCCAGCCTCCTTAGCACTGTCAGGGGAAAACCGCCTATTAAAGCCTCAGTAATGGCGGACGCCCCTCCCGCCACCCAGCTCCATCATCCCAGGTCAACTTCAGACTGCTGTGATGGCAGCAAGAATTTCAAGCCAGTGGTTCTTAGCTTGCTGGGCTCTGTGAGAGTGAGACCCGCGGAGCGAGACCACTTGGCTCCCTGGCTTCAGCCCTCTTTCCAGGGCAGTGAACAGTTCTGTCTCACTGGGGTTTCAGGTACCACTGGGGTACGAAAAAAACTCCTGCACCTGGCTTGGTGTCTGCCCAAACAGCGGCTCAGTTTTGTGCTTGAAACCCAGGGCCCCGGTGGTGTAGACACACGAGGAAACCTCCTGATCTCAGATGGAAATGCAGAAATCACCCACCTTTTGTGTTGGTTTCACTGGGAGCTGCAGACTGGAGCTGTTCCTATGCAGCCATCTTGGCTCCTCCCCGTATTCATTCTTAATGGGAGTCAGTGAAGGATACTGGTTTAAAGCATGGGCCCTAAAATCCCAGTCCTTATTGAAGCCCAGCATCATCATCACTTATCAGGTGTTTCACCTTGAGCAACCAAAACATCACTAAGCCCCGCTTTCTACACCTGTAAAATGGTAATGATAATGACTGAAATAAACTAATGGGGTGCTAGGGAAATTAACTGAGATAAATGCAAGTAAATTGCTTAGCATACTATCCACTGCATAGTCACTTATTTGACAAATGTCAGCCTGGGTTATTATTTGCCAAACACCTTCTCTTCATAGAGCATTACGCTTGGTGAATGGAGAAGTTTCACAATGACTCCAGCTCACTAACAATTGAATGAGAGGCTGTAATCTCTGGATGGATTTAAGGGCTTCACAAAGAAAATTTTAGGCACGTGGAATTTTGCCTTAAACACTGACTATAGAAAACGTGCACTCTGATAGACCTTTTCCAATATAACCAATGTATTAGAATCCAGGCCTCTGTGGCTCCAAGTCTCATACCATTTACATTTAAACTGGTCACTTTCAAGCCTGTCAAATTTGGGCAACACTGGTCACCTAAACATACCAAGCCTCAGTTTTCTCACTGGTGAAATTGGGATGCTGACACCTGACCGGCCCATTCCACAGAATGGCTGTGAAGGCCTAAGAAGATAAGGATTAGGAGAGTCTTTTGTAAGCAAGAAAAAGAAAAAGAGAAAAAGAGCACTCTGCAAGTGTAACTTGACATTGTTATTATTACTACTGCGACTATTATTATCATAGGTCAGGGGAAAGTTTTGTTATTATATAGATCATGTTAATTTGTTTGCTTGAGTTGGGTTTTGTGTTAGGTTTTTTCTGCCCAGTTTTTGGCCAAAGCCCCTTTCCTATTTCTGTATCCCCATTTCTATCTCTTATCTCCCTTCTCCAAATGTCCTAAATCTTGATTATATCATGGCCCCTCAATGGCCTGCAAATTCCATTCCTAACAACCACACTCACACTATAATGTCTTGATTTTTCCTCTTCCTTCATTCTAATCAAAATTTGGACCTATGAATTGCTACCATTGGCTTTTATCCCCAGTTTTAAAATCAATTACCTTGCTGCAAGGTACGGTCTGAGTTCCCAACTTCATTAGTGGCTGATAGTCTTCTTCAGTAATGTTGCAAGGATATTTTGAAATAAATGCACCCTTGAATGCATCCCATACACTTTGGCAGTCTACATGTCTATGAGATAAAACACAGAAAATAAAACATAAATTATTCGATTTAAAAAATATTTTTGGAGCATAATTATTTTTTAGAATCTCATTTAAGAAGCATCTATTATATGCCAGGTAGTTCATACATATCATCTCGTCTAACATGGGGTACAAAGAGGAGCTGGTACCATTCCTTCTTACACTATTCCAAACAATAGAAAAAGAGGGACTCCTCCAGAGTCATTTTATGAGGCCAGTATCATTCTGATGCCGAAACCTGGCAGAGACACAATAAAAAAAGAAAATTTCTGTCCAATATCCCTGATGAACATCAATGCAAAAATCCTCACTAAAATACTGGCAAACTGAATCCAGCAGCACATCAAAAAGCTTATCCACCACGATCAAGTTGGCTTCATCTCCGGGATGCAAGGCTGGTTCAACATACACAAATCAATAAACACAATCCATCACATAACCAGAACCAATGAAAAAAATCACATGATTATCTCAATAGACGCAGAAAAGTCCTTCAATAAAATTCAACATCCCTTCATGCTAAAAACTCTCAATAAACTAGGTATCAATGGAACATATCTCAAAATAATAAGAGCTATTTCTGACAAACCCATAGTCCATATCATACTAAATGGGCAAAAGCTGGAAGCATTCCCATCGAAAAGTGGCACAAGACAAGGATGCCCTCTCTCACCACTCCTGTTCAACATAGTACTGGAAGTTCTGGCCAGGGCAATCAGACAAAAGAAATAAATAAAGAGTACTCACATAGGAAGAGAGACAGTCAAATTGTCTCTGTGTGCAGATGACATGATTGTATATTTAGAAAACCCCACTGTCTCAGCCCAAAACCTCCTTAAGCTGATAAGCAACTTCAGCAAAGTCTCAGGATATAAAATCAGTGTGCAAAAATCACAAGCATTCCTATATACCAATAATAGACAAGCAGAGAACCAAATCATGAGTGAACTCCCATTCAAAATTGCTACAAAGAGAATAAAATACCTAGGAATACAACTTACAAGAGACATAAGGACCTCTTCAAGGAGTACTACAAACCACTGCTCGAGGAAATAAGAAAGGACACAAACAAATAGAAAAAATTCCATGCTTATAGATAGGAAGAATAAATATTGTGAAAATGGCCATACTGCCCAAAGTAATTGATAGATTCAATGCTATTCCCATCAAGCTACCATTGACTTTCTTCATAGAATTAGAAAAAAACTACTTTAAATTTCATATGGAACCAAAAAAGAGCCCGTATAGCCAAGACAATCCTAAGCAAAAAGAACAAAGTTGGAGGCATCACATTACCTGACTGCAAAGTGTACTACAAGGCTACGGTAACTACAGTACTAGTACCAAAACAGATATATAGACCAATGAAAGAGAACGGAGACCTTGGCCGGGCATGGTGGCTCACGCCTGTAATCCCAGCACTTTAGGAGGCTGAGGAGGGCGGATCACGAGGTGATGAGTTGGAGACCAGCCTGACCAACATGGTGAAACCCCATCTCTACTAAAAATACAAAAATTAGCCAGGCGTGGTGGTACGTGCCTGTAATCCCAGCTACTCAGGAGGCTGAGGCAGAAGAATTGCTTGAACCAGGGAGGCGGAGGTTGCAGTGAGCCGAGATCATGCCACTGCACTCCAGCCTGGGCCACAGAGCGAGATCTCATCTCAAAAAAAAAACAAAAAAAAAAACAAAAAACGGAACAGAGACCTCAGAAATAATACCACACATTTACAACCATCTGATCTTCAACAAACCTGACAAAAACAAGCAATGGGGAAAGGATTACCTATTTAATTAATGGTGCTAGGAAAACTGGCTAGCCATATACAGAAAACAAAAACTGGACCCCTTCCTTATACCTTATACAAAAATTAACTCAAGATGGATTAAAGGCTTAAATGTAAAACCTAAAACCAGAAAAACCCTAGACGAAAATCTAGGCAATACCATTCTGGACATAGGCATGGGCAAAGACTTCATGACTAAAACATCAAAAGCAATTGCAACAGAAGCCAAAACTGACAAATGGGATCTAATTAAACTAAAGAGCTACTGCACACCAAAAGAAACTATCATCATAGTGAACAGGCAACCTATAGAATGGGAGAAATTTTTTGCAATCTATCCATCTGACAAAGGTCTAATATCCAGAGTCTACAAGGAACTTAAACAAATTTAGAAGAACAAAACAACCCCATCAAAAAATGGGCGAAGGGTGTTAACAGACGCTTCTCAAAAGAAGACATTTATGCGCCCAACAAACATATGAAAAAAAGCTTATCATCACTGGTCATTAGAGAAATGCAAATCAAAGCCACAATGGATATCATCTCATGCCAGTTAGAATGACGATCATTAAAAAGTCAGGAAACAACAGATGCTGGTGAGGCTGTGGAGAAATAGGATTGCTTTTACACTGTTGGTGGGAGTGTGAATTAGTTCAATCACTGTGGAAGATAGTGTGGTGATTCCTCAAGGATCTAGAACCAGAAATATCATTTGACCCAGCAATCCCATTAGTGGGTATATACCCAAAGGAGTATAAATCATTCTACTATAAAGACACATCCACACATATGTTTATTGGAGCACTATTTACAATAGCAAAGACTTAGAGCCAAGCCAAATGCCCATAAATGATAGACTGAGTAAAGAAAATGTGGCACATATACACCATGGAATACTATGCAGTCATAAAAAAGAATGAGTTTATGTCCTTTGCAGGAACATGAATGAAGCTGGAAGCCATCATTCTCAGCTAAAAAACACAGGAACAGAAAACCAAACACCACATGTTCTCACTCATAAGTGGGAGTTGAACAGTGAGAATACATGGACACAGGGAGGGGAACAACACACACTGGGGCCTACTGGGGGGGTGTGGGGCAAGGGGAGGGAGAGTATTAGGACAAATACCTAATGCATGTGGGGCTTAAAAACTAGATGATGGGTTGACAGGTGCAGCAAACCATCATGGCACATGTATACCTATTGAACACACCTACACGTTCTGCACATGTATCCCAGAACTTAAAGTAAAATTTTTAAAAAAATTAACATGTAAAAATCCATCAATTTAATATGCTGTATTTTGTAGAATAAATGACAAAAACCATATGATCATCTCAATAGACACACAAAAATAGACAAAATCCAACACTCTTGTGATGAAAAAAAACACTGAGTAAATTAGAAATAAAATTTCCCCAACCTGATAAAATTCATCTATTAAACCCCACAGCTAACATGATACATAATGATAAAAGACTGGATGCCCCCCTTTAAGATCAAGTACAGTCCAAAGATGTCTGATTTCATTACTTATATTCAACATTGTATTGGAGTTCTAGCCAAGGAATTTAGGTAAGAAAAAGAAACTAAACTCATCCAGGTTAGAAAGGAAGAAGTAAGCCTATCCCCTTCACGGATGACATGATGCTGTATATAGAAAATTATAAGAAATCCACTAGAACTAGAAATACCATTTGACCCAGCCATCCCATTACTGGGTATATACCCAAAGAACTATAAATCATGCTGCTATAAAGACACATGCACACGTATGTTTATTGCAGCACTATTCACAATAGCAAAGACTTGGAACAAACCCAAATGTCCAACAATGATAGACTGGATTAAGAAAATGGGGCACATATACACCATGGAATACTATGCAGCCATAAAAAATGATGAATTCATGTCCTTTGTAGGGACATGGATGAAGGTAGAAACCATCATTCTCAGTAAACTATCGCAAGGACAAAAAACCAAACACCACATGTTCTCACTCATAGGTGGGAATTGAACAATGAGAACACATGGACACAGGAAGGGGAACATCACACTGTTGTGGGGTGGGGGGAGGGGGGAGGGACTGTTGTGGGGTGGGGGGAGGGGGAGGGACTGTTGTGGGGTGGGGGGAGGGGGAGGGACTGTTGTGGGGTGGGGGGAGGGGGGAGGGACTGTTATGGGGTGGGAGGAGGGGGGAGGGACTGTTGTGCGGTGGGGGGAGGGGGGAGGGACAGCATTAGGAGATATACCTAATGCTAAATGACGAGTTAATGGGTGCAGCACACCAACATGGCACATGGATACATATGTAACAAACCTGCACATTGTGCACATGTACCCTAAAACTTAAAGTATAATAATAATAATAATAATAAAAAAAAAAAAAAAAGAAATGGAACATAAGATAGCTGGAAAAAAAAAAAAAGAAAAAGAAATCCACAAAAAGGAAACTGTTAGAATGAGTAAACATGTTCAGTAAGGTTTCAGGTTACAAAATCAGTATACAAAAATCAATTGCATTTCTATATACTATCAATGAAAAATATAAAATCGAAATTTAAACAATTCCATTTATAATAGCAGCAAAACAATTCATATTCTTAGGAGTAAATATAACAAAGAATTACAGGACCGGAACACTGAAAAATACACAACACTGTTACAAAGAAGACCTGAACAAATGGAAAAATATTCTACATTCATGGATTAGAAGACTTAATATTGTTTTTTTGTCGTTGTTGTTTTTTTTAAGACAGAATCTCGCCCTGTTGCCCAGGCTAGAGTGCAACCTCTGCCTCCCGGGTTCAAATGATCCTCCTGCCTCAGCCTCCCGAATAGCTGGGATTACAGGCACACACCACCATGCCCAGTTTTTTTATTATTATTATTTTTAGTAGAGACGGGGTTTTACCATGTTGGCCAGGCTGGTCTAGAACTCCTGACCTCGTGATCCACCCGCCTCAGCCTCCCAAAGTGCTGGGATTACAGGCGTGAGCCACTGCGCCCGGCCAGAAGACTTAATACTGTTACTTAATATTGTTAAGATGGCAGTATTCTCCAAGCTGATTTATAGCTTTGATGTAATCTCTATAAAAATCCCAGTTCCCTCTTTTGCAGATAGTGACAGTTTGACTTAAAATTCATATGGGAATCTAAGGAACACAGAAGAGCCAAAAATCCTGAAAAAGAAAACCAAAGTTGAAAGACACATACTTCCTGATTTCAAAACTTACTACAATGCTACAGTAATCAAGACAATTGGTAGTGGCATAATGATGTAATCAAAGGAGCAGTTCTAACTGGCCCTACTCTGTTGATAATAGTATGTCAAGTTATTTTACAGGCACAAAGCCAAAAAGTTGTAAGTCATGCAGCCGAAACAATGCAGAAAAGGAGACCTCAACCTTGAATAACACCCAGAAGAAAAATTCCTCTCCTGCCCCACCACAGAAGCAAACGGTCAAGACATGACTGGAACCTGAGGGCCCAGACATTTTTAAAAGCAAGAAACCTGAGCCCAGGCATGTCCAGTGTTAAGACCCTTACCATATCTTACCACAAATGGTCTTGTTTAAAGTACTTCCAGTTGAAACCTGCCCTACCAGTGCTTCTGCATACCAGCTTGCCCTCCCTAACCCATAAAACTTGTCCCAGATCCCAGATGGGGAGACAGATTTGAGCTTTGCATCCTGTTTCCTTGCAAGTCATGATAAAGCTTTTGCTTTTCTCAAAAACCAGTTCCATAATATTGGCTTCTCTATCTGTCAGGCAGCAAGCACATTGCTCAGTAACAATGATAGAAATATAGATCAATGGAATAAAGAGTCCAGAAATAAAGTCTTACAGTTACCGTCAATTAATTTTAGACAAGATCGCCAAGGCCATTCAATGGGGAAAAAAAAAAACCACCTTTCAACAAATGGTGCAGGGACAACAAGATATCCATATGCAAAAGAATAAATTAGGACCCATATTTTACACCATATACAAAAATTGACTCAAAATGAATGAAAGACCTAAATATAAGAGGTAAAATTAGAAAATTCTTAGAGGCAAACATAGAACAAAAAATTGTCATAACTTTAAATTAGGCAATTATTTCTTAAATATGATACCAAAAGCACAGCAACAAAAGAAAAAATATATAAATTACACTTTATCAAAATTAAAATCCTATGTTCTTCAAAGGACACCACCAAGAAAGTGAAAATAAAATTCACAGAATGGATTAAAATATTTGCAAATATTATTTCTGTTTCAGGACTCGCATCCAGAATAGTAAAGAGCTCTTATAATTCAATAATAAATGGATAACCCAATTAACAAATGGGCCAATAATTTTATACACATTTTTTCATAAGAGATATCAAAATGGCTAATAAACACATATAAAAATGCTCAACATCATTAGTCACTAGGGAAGTGGAAATCAAAACCAAAAGATGCCACTTACCACTCACTAGGATTGGATTAGGGGTTGAATTATGTCCCATTTGAAACTCACATGATGAAGTCCTCAGCCCAGTACCTTAAAATGTGACCATTTAAAAATTGAACAGTTGCAGGTGTAATTAATTAATGCAAGGGTGGCATCCAACAATCATGTTTTAATAAGACCTCCAGGCAATTCTGATGCAAGTTTAGCTTTGAGAATCATTGGGTTATACACGAAAACGAAAATGTGAAGAGTTCAACAGCGGTTTCTTTCCAATATCTGAGCACCATATTTCCACTTCATCCACACTTGCCTTTGAAAGCCACGCCAGGAAACCATTATCAACCTGGTTTTCTCCGTACATTATATATTTAAGGAAAAAAAAGCTTATTACATTATGTACTTCAATGTCAATGAAAACTTATGGGGCACCATTTTGGATAGTTTAGAGAAAAGAGATTTGGCAGCGATTTTCCTTTAGGGCATCTTGTTTCAATTCCATTAATTAATGCAGTGGCCTTCTTGGGAACTTCCTGTTCCCATACTCCAGCTCCCTCGTAAAACTCTTCTACATCTTTCCTTAGCAGCATCTTTGCAGACAAAGACGGAAGAATAAGATAATTTTCCACTACAAAAGATCTGGCAGGAAAGAGAAATTCATGTGCACTGAGCACCTACATGTACCAGATGCTTTCATAAGTGTGTTCATATATAATCACCAAAACTTTCATTGAGTCCCACAGAGAATTGAAAAACCTCCAGAATTATTTTTATTCTTCTTGGGTATATATACCCTGCTTCAAGAAACATTACCTCAGCATTCAAGAAAGTCCAGGTTACAAATTTAACAGAATTCCTTGTTTAGATGCAGCAGAGCTATAGAACATTAGAGTTGAAACAGACCTCAGAAGTGTTTGTAACTTAACTCTCTGCCCTTTCTACATCTTATGAATCTGAGCTTTCAGTGTGCCCTACAAATTAGAGAAAATGAGGAGAGGCAATGAGAAATCTGGCGGCAGGTTTTATGAAACTATTTCTTTTATCCTTAAAGCCAAACACCTCACCTTGGTTGTGGAAGTCAAGTTTTTTGTTGGTTTAGATATATATGCTGAAATAAAAAGGGATTGGGACTGCAGTAGACAGGGATGGGGGCAGATCTTTCCAACTAAAGAAGCAGCAGAGAAGGATTGAGTCATTTCTGGAAGTTCAATAGTATTTTTCTTCAAAGATTCTTCGTCAGAAGAGGTCTGGGGTGCCTGCAGTTGGGACAGGGAGACAGTGTCATGGCAATTGTTAGCTCAGCAGATGTTCCTGGGAGCAGATTCTGTGCCCGTGATTCTCTCCTTCCTAAACCAGAAGTGCTGTTGGAAGTCAGAGGTTCTCAGCCCTGGCCACACTTCAAGGTCACCTGAAGAGCTTTGGAAAAGCTGAGGCGCCTGCTTTCAGACCCACCAAGTGAGAATGGGGAAAATGGAAGACCCCAGAAGCAAGAATTTCTAAAAAGTTCTCCCAAACGATTCTAATGGTCAACCAGGGGTGATGAGAAGTAACCTAACGAAACCCCTTCATTTCGCAAATGAGGAAAAGGAAGTTTATAAAGGAAATGTGACTAGCCTGAGGTCACACAGCTGTTAAATGTTAGACAACCAGTTATTCAACTAGTCTTCCCCAGCACTTAAACTCAGGTAGAACCAGAACCTGCAAGTGTCTCCTGATTCCCTCCACCACCTCCCTCCGCTGCTACTGCCTTACTTTACTTTCATTTCTTACAGCCAGTTAGCCAACAATCAGCAATGACTAATCATTGTAATAATTATAACAACCACAACAATTAGCATTTACCAAGTGCTTTCTTCACGCAGCCATCTGGCTAAGTGTTTTATGGGCATCTCATTGGATCCTCATTCACACAAACCTATTATCTCCAGTTTACCTATAAACTCAGAAGACCAAGTAACTTGCCCAACACTCCACAACTAGAATATCCGAGCCAGAATTTGCATCTTGTACTGTCCAAGTCCAGACCACATACCCCTAGACACTTCATCAGACAGCTTCCCAAGAGACTATCCCAAACATTGCTTCCAAGAACAGAGGGCGAGCCCTCTACAATATTTTTAGAGAAAGAAAAGCTTTTCTTAAATAGCTCTTTTTCCAGAGCCACCTGACTCAGCCACCATGATGGAACCAAATAGTTACCAGAGGACCCAGACAAGGCTAATGCAATCAAGCAAACAAATCTGAAAGTAATTCATAACATCATTTTGAACTGTTCAACTATAATTCCTTCATCCTAAGACCTTAAAACCAGGGCATCTTCAATGATTTTTTGTCCAAAAAAAAACTTGGAGAAATCACCCCACACTGACCAATCCGTGTTTTAAAAATAGCTATCCCCGGACAGTAGTATAGAATTGTTTTGTGACCTTCTATTCTCCTTATATTCTCAATTTTTCTGTGATAAGCATATATTACAATGGGGGTCATAACAAAACTTTGATTTTCTTGTTAAATTGCCTGGGCAACTATACCAGATGTTGGAGAATCTTGGAGGGTCTTAGGAAATGGGAACATCTCAGGTCCAAGCACCCTTGGTGGTCACCTGTTATTTTTGTGCCTCTCCCAGGTCTCTTGGCCACAATGTACCCTTTTGCATCCCTCATCCAGATAAAGACCACACTGTGTAACAGGTAAGACAGTGTTGGTGCCCCCGACCCATGTGCTGAGGTCTAATGATGTGAATGTGGGGAGGGGCGGGAGGCTAGAACTACAGACCTCTTCCAATAGAGCTTTCTCCCCAAACACTTCCTTGCATCCTTAAGCAAAATTGGATACCTAATCACACAAGAATCACAGAACATACCCAGAATCACACTACGAATAATGTCAGGGAGACAGGTAATAAAGAGGCTCAAACAAAGCAAGGAGAGAATGGCACAACCTGCAAAGCCCCGCTCGTCCTGCCTTCCTTCCTGCATGGGACATATGCTTTCAGGCCCAGAAGAATGAATAAGGCCACTAAGTGAGGTTTCATGGGGTTCCTCACACAATCAAAGGGATCTAAGGGATGAAGTCTCCATTGTATTCCGTAGAGAATTGTACAGCTTACATGATCTTCCAGGGAATCACGCCTCAGGGATTTTGAATTTAGTTTTCAGAAATAATCCTTTAATCAAGGACATCCTACTAAGGGCATTCTAGAGATGGATCTCTTTGTTTTAGCAAATATTTTCAGTACATCTGCCTCGAGCTCCAATAGAAAAGGAGATTAGACCAGCTCATCTGCCTTCCTCTGGTTCCCTCAAGAGCACTCCTCTCCTCAAACTGAGTAAAGTGATCCCAGTCTAGCTGCTTTAGCTCCTTCCTTCTGGGACCTCACATGCACAGGCTGTATTGTGCGTGGAGATGTTGGTAATGACAAAGCAGTGCAGCCCCCCTGACACTCAGGAGCTGGCCTGGCCCCCACAGTTGGGCCTTAGTGTTCTTCAACTGAGCATAATCAACTCCATGGGACACCAGCATCAGACAAGGCCACTGTGTACATGACCTATCACCATGACAGACCATGATGTGAACACAAGCAAAAATAGCATCCAAACCATAAAGTAATAGCCAAACATCCTTTTATCATAGCTGATAGGAGTGACTGCCACTTCTTTACTTATTACAGCTTCAGCCTTCTCATTCTTCCAGCCCAGTAGAGGAAATTTATTTAAACATCCTACCACAGACTTACTACCATCCCACTACTTCCTGGCAGCATCCAGGAAAAGCCAGCCTCCTTGAACCTTTCCCCAAAATCTCCTAAAACAAGCCCAAATCTTCAGTAAGTCCTTTCTAACATCATCGGATAAAACCTGCCCCATCCTCATGGGTCCCTATGCTGAGTGTCCTCCCTTCTTGCAGAGAGCAACAAACTCATCTTTTTCAATTACAGTGTGTTCCTGGTGGTCTTAGGTTGCAGGGGCATTGACAATAACAAACAATCTTGAAGGGGATATTAAAGAATCAAAGGGATTATGACAATTGGACTGCCATAATCAGTGTTTATGCTTGGCCAAAGCTCGGTGATCAGCTTCTGAACAAGAAAAGTAATCCACTGATGAAAGTTTTCCTGAAAGGCTGGAGAAGCCTCGATCTGTTAGCAGTTTTCTGCTCACCTCCGCAAACGGTGTCCTGAAGCTCAACACAGCATAGGCTTGGCACAAATGCCAAGATTCAAGGTCAATGGCATGTTTTCCCCTTTCCTACCATTCTGCTCCTGCCAACAGATCCCAGACCTCTCACTCACCCTATCGCCCTGTGCGTCATTCATCGAGTTTATCTCCCACCACTTTCTTCTACCTTCTCTGACCTACCCAAGGTGGACTGACTCCAGGTGCTCAGAGGGAGGAGGCAGCACTACCAGGAGAAAGGGATAGTCATGATCACCAAAGAGCATTCACCACCTGCCACTGTGCCAAGTACCTGACATTTAAATCTCACACTAGTCCATGGGTGGGGTATTAGCATCATCCCTGTTTTAGAAGAGACTAAAGCTACAGATGTTTATTACCTTGTCCAAGTGGCAGAGCTGCCTCACATGCCAAACTGTGTTCTTTTTGCAAAGCAATGCTGCCTCCCACAGGAAATTTACAACCATGGCCCTACCCGCAGAATAGGATTGGTTCTAACAGAAATGAGGATATGAGACCCCAAGAGGAGTTCTCATTTCCCTAGATGGTACACAAGGTTCAGGACCAGAATAGGGCACAGTTATTCCCCAGTGCTGGGGTAAAGTGAGTCTGATAAGAGGGCACAGGGCAGGAAGAGGTGAAAACACAGATATATTTGGTGGTTAAATCCAGTTTGTCTGTTGTCAGCCTACTTCAGCTGTCACAGCTCTGTGCTAGCACCTCTCTCTAAACCTATACCATTCTCACAAAGAGCAACTATGTTTCAAAGTCCCTGTCAATTAAGCAATATCACCTTCATAATGTGTCCCTCTCCAGGAAAACTTTCACCCCCTAAATCCTCTTGCCTAGAAGCACTCAGATCTTGCAGGGTAATTACACTCATCCTGTGAATTTTACAGCTGTCAATTCTCATAGGGCAGGCTGTCTGGGCTCAAAGAAAACAAGCAGGTTAACTCAGCTATTCTCTAATTTGAGGCTACCAGACCCTGTGTTTAAGGTAAAGACTGCCACCTTGTGGGAGAAGTGAGTGATTGGTGAGAGTCACTGAGACAATTAGGATTATCTAAGTAGAATCTTAAAATCAGAAAACTCTTCAGGCTGAAGGAAAGCTTAGAAATCATTAATTCATCAACCCAGCAAATATTTATTGAGCACATACTAGGTGCTAGAAACACTTATGAGCACTTAGGGTATGTCAGTGAACAAAACACAGGTCTCTGTTCTTCTAGTTTACATTTTACTGGAACAAAGATGGACAATAAACAATAAATATAATGAATATGTAAGTTATAAAGCATGCTAGAAATTTATAAGTTCTATGAGAAAAAAACATAAAAGAGACTAGAATGAATGTCAAGAGTGATGGGGGAGGAGGTTTCAGTGGTATTAAATAGGGTGGCATTAAATACGGTGGACAGTTGACCTTAAATAGGGTGGACATATTTGAGTAAAGAATTGAAGGAAGTGAGGGATTTAGCTCCACAAACATCCCACATGTAAGTGAGAATATATGAAACTTGTCTTTCCGTGCCTGGCTTATATCACTTAACATAATGTCCTCCAGGCTCATCCATGTTGCCACCAATGATAGGATTTCATTCTCTTTTATGCCTGCATTCCATTGTGTGTATATACCACATTTTCTTTATCCCTTCATCTGTTGATAGACACTTCGGTGGATTCCTTATCTTCATTATTATAAATGAAACTGCAGTAAAGATGGGAGTGCAGGTATCTCTTCGACATATGATTTTATTTTCTTTGGATATAGGTCCAGTAGCGAGATTACTGGATCATATGGTAGTTCTATTTTTAGGCTGTTAAGGAACTTCCATACTGCTTTCCATAATAGCTGTACTAATTTACATTCCTACCACCAACGTGTGAGAATTTTCTTTGTCGCTTATACACTGTTGGTGGGAATGTAAATTAGTTCAACCACTGTGAAAATCACTTTGGAGATTTCTTAAAGAACTATTAATAAAAACTGAATTACCATTCAACCCAGCAATCCTACTGCTGGGTATATGCCCAAAGGAAAATAAATTGTTCTACCAAAAAAAGACATGCACTTATAGGTTCATTACAGCACTATTCACAATAGTAAAGACATGGAATCGACCTAGATGCCCATCAATGGCAGATTGGATAAAGAAAATGTGGCGGTACGTATACACCATGGAATACCATGCAGCCATAAGAAGAAGAATGAAATCATGTCTTTTGCAGCAACATGAATGCAGCTGGAGGCCATTATCCTAAGCAAGTTAGCGCAGAAACAGAAAACCAAATACAACATTTTCTCATTTATAAGTGGGAGCTAAACATTGGGTACACATGGACATAAAAATGGGAATGCTAGGCCGGGCACGGTGGCTCACGCTTGTAATCCCAGCACTTTGGGAGGCCGAGGCAGGCGGATCACGAGGTCAGGAGATCGAGACCACGGTGAAACCCCGTCTCTACTAAAAAATACAAAAAATTAGCCGGGCATGGTGGCGGGCGCCTGTAGTCCCAGCTACTCGGAGAGGCTGAGGCAGGAGAATAGCGTGAACCCAGGAGGCGGAGCTTGCAGTGAGCCGAGATCGAGATCGCGCCACTGCACTCCAGCCTGGGCGACAGAGTAAGACTCCGTCTCAAAAAAAAAAAAAAAAAAAAAAAAAAGGGAATGCTAGGCACGGGGGAGTATAAGAGGAGGGAGGGAAGGAGGAAGGAAAGGTTGCAAAACCACATATTGGGTACTATGCTCACCACCTGAGAGATGGGTTCAATCATACTCTGAAACCTCATCATCATGCAATATACCCTTGTAGCAGATCTGCACATGTAACCCCTGAATCTAAAGTAAAAGCTGAAATGTTTTAAGTTTCCTTTTATCTGCATTCTTGCTAGCTTTGTTATTTTTTCTTCTTTTTGATAATAGTCATTCTAGCTGGCGTGAGATAATATCTCACTGTGATTTTGATTTGCATTTCCCTAATCATTAGTCACATAGAGCACTGTTTCAAATACTTAGTGGCCATTTTATGTCTTCTTTTGAGAAACGTCTGCTCAGATCAATTGCCAATTTTAAAAATCAGATTATTTGGCTTTTTGCTGTTAAGTTCCTTGTATATTCTAGATATTAATTCCTTGTCAGAGAAACCGTTTACAAATATTTTATCCCATTCTGTAGTTTGTCACATTACTCTGTTGATTGTTTACTTTGCTGCACAGAAATGTTTAGTTTGATGTAATCCCATTAGTCTATTTTTGCCTTTGTTGCCTGTGTTTTGGAGGTCTTATCCATAAAATCTTTGCTCAGAACATTTTCCTTATGTTTTCTCTTAATAGTTTCATTATTTGGGGTCTTATATTTAAGTCTTTGATTAGTTTTGAGTTACTTTTTGTATATTATGATAGATGGGGCTCTAGTTTCATTCTTCTGCATGTGAATATCCAGTTTCCCCAGCAACATTTATTGAAAAAGGTGTCCTTTCTTGAGTTTATGTTCTTAGTGCTGTTGTAGAAAATCAGTAGGCCATAAATATGTGAATTTCTTTCTGGGTTCTCTATTCTGTTCCATTGATTTATGTGTTGCTTTAATGCCAGTACAATGCTGTTTTACTATAGCATTATAGTATATTTTAAAGTAAAGTAGTGTGATCCCCCCAGTTCTTTTTGCTCAGAATTGCTTTGGCTTGGCTAGGAGCAGTGGCTCATGCCTGTAATACCAGCACTTTGGGAGGCTGAGGCAGGTGGATCACTTAAGGTCAGGAGTTTGGGACCAGCCTGGCCAACATGGTGAAACCCTATCTCTACTAAAAATAGGGCATGGTAGTGCATGTCTGTAATTCTAGCTACTGGGGTGGCTGAAGCAGGAGAATTGCTTGAACCCAGGAGGCAGAGATTGCAGTGAGCTGAGATCATGCAACTGCACTCCAACGTGGGTGACAGAGGGAGACTGTCTCAAAAATGAAATGAAATGAAAAAAAATAAAATAAAACAAACAATTGCTTTGGCTCTTGGGGTCTTTTATGGTTCCTAACAAATTTAAGAATCTTTTTTTCCATTTCTGTGAAAAATACCATTGAAAATTCGATAGACATTGCATTGAATCTGTAGATTCCTTTGGGTAGTATGGAATCTTAACAATATTAATTTTTCCAATCCATGAACATGGGATATCTATCCAATTTTTTATGTCCTCTTCAATTTCTTTTATTAGTGTTCTGTAGTCTTTATTCTAGAGGTCTTTCGCTCTTTGGTTAAATTTACTCCTAGGTGGGGTTTTTTTGTGGGGGGTAGCTATTGTAAGTGGGGTTCCTTTTACAGATAGTTTATTATTGGTGTAGAAATGCTATTGATTTTTGTATGTTGATTTTGTATCTCACAACTTCACTGAATTTGTATATCAATTCTAAGAGTTTTTTGGTGGAGTCTTTAGATTTTTCTATACATAAGAGAATGTCATCTGCAAACATGGTCAATTTGACTTATTCCTTCCAAATTTGGATGTCTTTTATTTCTTTCTGTTGCCTAATTGCTCTGGCTAGAACTTCCAGTACTATGTGGAATAAGAGTAGTGAGGGTAAGCATCCTTATCTTGTTCCAGTTTTTAGAGAAAAAACTTCCAACATTTCCCTGTTCAGTACAATATTAGCTGTGGATTTGTCATATATGGCCTTTATTAAGATGAAGTGTGTTCCTTCTTCTAAACCTAATTGTTTGAGAGTTTTTGTCATGGAGGGATGTTGAATTTTATCAACTGTTTTTCTGCATCTATTGTGGTGATCATATGATTTTTGTCCTTCATTCTGTTAATGGGATGTATTATGTTTATTGATTTGCATATGTTGAAACACTCTTGCATCCCTGGAATAAATCCCACCTGGTTTTAGTAAATAATCTTATTAATGTGCTGTTGGATTCAGTTTGCTAGTATTTTGTTGAGGAACTTTCCATTTATGTTCATCAGGGATACTGGCCTGCAATATTCTTTTTTTGTTGTTGTATCCTTGTCTGGTTTTGTATCAGGTTAATTCTGGCCTTATAGAATGAGTTTGGAAGAATTCTCTTCCCTTCAATTTTTTGGAATAGTTTGAGAAGAAATTGGTAGTTATTTTTTAAAGTTTGGTAGAATCCAGCAGTAAAGTCATCCAGTCCTGAGCTTTTTTTTTTTAATTGGGAAACTTGTTATTGTTGTTTAATAAACATTATTATTGAGGTTCCTCAATACTTGTTATTGGTCTGTTCGGATTTTGTATCTCTTCCTGGTTCAATCTTGGTAGGTTGTAGGTGCCCAGAAATTTATCCATCTCCTCTGAGTTTTCCAATTTACTGGTGTTCATAATAGCCTCCTATGATCCTTTATATTTTTGTAGTATCAATTGTAACATCTTCTTTTTCATTTATTTGGTTCTTCCCTCCTTTTTCTTAGTCTAGGTAATGCTTAGTCAATTTTTTTTTAAAAAACAACTTTTCATTTTGTTGATCTTTTGTATTACTTTTCCAACCTATTTCATTTATTTCTGTTCTGATCTTTATTATTTACTTCTTTCTACTAATTTGGAGTTTGGGGGTTTTGTTGTTGTTGTTTTGCTTTTGTAGTTTCCTGAGGTTCACTGTTAAGTTGTTTTAAATCTTTCTACTTTTTTGATGTAGGCAATCATTACTATGAACTTTCCTCCTAGTACTGCTTTTACTGTATTCCATAGATTTTGGTATGTTGTGTATCAATTTTTATTTGTTAGACATGTTTTCATCATTTTCAGTAAATTTTTTTATTTTTCTTAATTTCTTCATTGACCCATTGGTCATTCTGGAGTATGTTATTTAATTTCCAAGTATTTGTACAAAAAAAACCCTAATTTTTAAAGATGGGCAAAAGATTTGAACACATACTTCATAAAGCCTATGAGATGATCCTCAGCATCATTAGTCATGGGGGAAATGCAAACTACAACCACCATAAAATAACACTACAAATTTTTAGATGGCTAAAATTTAAAAGTCTGACAATACCAAATGTTAACAAGGATGTAGAACAACTAGAATATTCACACACTGATGCTACACATGTAAAACTATACAATTGCCTTATAAAACAGTTTGGTGGTTTCTCAAAAAGTTAATCAACTTATCTACCATATGGCTCAGCTATTCTATTTCTGGGTGTTCACTCAAGAGAAATAAAACAGTATGTGTAAGAATTAAAGAAAGAGGAAAAAACATGAAAGGTGGCTTGCCAGTTAAGATAGGTTTATTTTAGAGAAAACAAACCTGTGAGGAGCTTTTGGCTGAGCTAGGTCAAAGGCACACTCTCTTACAGACTAAGAGTTTTTAAGGATTTAGGATAGGAGAGTTTATTAGAGGCTTGGACTGCTTTTGTGTTTTTTATTGTGCTTATTTTGGAGGGAGAGTTGTGTGTCTGTTTTTATACATTTTTCTGCAGCTGCAGGCATACCCCCCAAGTCTGCTTTTAGCTTCCCTGTTTTAGTGCACCTGAAGGGAAAATAATGTGTTTATTAACGCCCACTGTTTTACTGGGGCCCACTGTATGAGGATGAAGTTTGGCAGTTACCCAAGAGAATTTTCTCCCACCTCCCTCTGTGCCTGAGCTGTTTTATCTGTGTTTTACTGTTTGCTCTTTCTGGCTACTTGTAGTTAGAAGAGAAGTGATTTCCCTGAGGTGCATGAGGCTAAAAACGGAGCTGGAACTTAAAGTGGCAGTGTTTGTCCAAGAGGACGGTGCTCCTGCTCTGTCAGTATGTCCATACAATAACTTGTACACTAATGTTCATAGAACCTATATTCATTGTATACAAAAAGTGAATCCAAGCCAAATGTCTATCAATAGATAAATAAACAAATTGTGATATATACACACAATAGACCCAATAATAAAAAGGAACAAGCTATTAATACATACAACATGGATGAATCACAAAAACATCATGACAAAGACATACATCTCAGACACAAAAGAGTACATGATATGTATTCCATTTATATAAACTTCTTAAAAATGTAAATTCATCTCCAGTAACAGAAAGCAGACATGTTCTACTGGATATCAAAGCATTAGTAATTTAAACAACGTGGCAGTGGTATAGCGACAAACAGACCATAAAACAGATTGGAGAGTCCAGAAATAAACTGACATACATAAAGAAACACAAGATGCAACAGAAGTGGCATCAGAAAACCCTTGATAAAGGATGGATTATTTGATAAACAGCACTCACACAACTGACTATCCATCTGGGGAAAAATGAAATGGGCTTCCTAATTTCACCACACACAGAGATAAATTCCAAGTGGATCACAGATCTAACTATGAAAAGCAAAAGTTTAACATTTTTAGAATATTTATAACCCTTTTGTGATCTCACCTTAAAGAAATCAGTTCTTAAATAAGATACAAAAGGCACAACCATAAAGAAAACATAAATTTGATCATATTTAAATCTTTAGTAAATAAGGGACGTGATAAATATAGAGTCAAGAGTTAAGCCATAGACTGGGAGAATATATTTGCAATCCACATAACTGACAGAAGATTAGAATCCTGAACGTGTAGAGACAATTCAACATAAGAACAAGCAAAAGACAGAAATAGGCTTTTCACAGAAGAAACTTGAATGACAAATAAACACATAAAAAGATAATTACTTGTGTTAATGATCAGGGAATTAAAAAAATAAAACAACAAGAAAATGGGCATTTTTTTAAATTTGGGAATTCCGAATGATGATGAGGATGAATAGCAATGAGGACTTTAAACCAATTTTGTGAAAATAAAGTGATACAATGAATTTGGTGACCATTTGGCCATATGCGATGTGGCAGATGCAGTTGGTCCCGTACTCTCCAGAAGATTTCTTTTACCCTTCTTTCCTATTGGCAAAGCGTGTCTCCTATTATGATTCGAAATATCAAATTCTCACTTCTCAAGCCTCTTGGGTAACTGTGTGGCCCGATTCTAACCAGTGAAATTTAAGAAGCCTAGAGAGGGTTGAAAGAGGGCTGCTGGGAAATATGTTGTTTTGGGATGAAAAGAGACTTGAAATGGGGGTGTGCTCCTGCCCCTCTCCCTGCCCTCTGTTCCAGGTGTATGAGGACATAATGCAGCAACCTTGTGACAAGAAGCTGAAAGCCACTCAAGGGAGATGGAAGAGTGGAAGGAAAGAGCCTCAGCCATCACTGTGCTGCTGAACCGACCCTATGACCACCCCACTTCTGGATGTCTTGCTATGTGTGTCAACAACATTTTAAAGTGGCCAGGCTCTATGGCTCATGCTTGTAATCTCAGCACTTTGGGAAGCCAAGGTGGGAGGATCACTTGAGGCCAGGAGTTTGAGACCAGCCTGGTCAACATAGTCAGACCTCATCTCTATAAAACATTTGTTTAAAATTTAAAATATATTTTAAACCTTTTCAGTTGAATGTTCTGTTAGTTGCAGCCAAAAGCATCTTAATTGGTATACCTGTTGTTATTCCTTGAATTTTACCCCCCCAAAGGATGTTGAAATCCTAACCCCTAGTACCTCAGAAAATGACCTTATTTGGAAATAAGGTTTTACAGATCATCAAGTTAAGATGAGATCATTAGGGTAAACCCTAATCCCATACGACTGGGTCCTTATAAAAAGGGGAAATTCGGGCATAGAGACAAACACAGAGAGAAGACAATATGAAGACACTGGGACAACACCATCAACAAGACAAGGAACGCCTGAGGTTACTAGCAGCTTGGAAGAGGGCATGAAGCAGATTCTCTCTTACAGCCTTCAGAAGGCACCGACCCTTCTGACACCTTGATTTTAGGCTTCCACCCTCCAGAACTGTGAGACAGTACACTGCTATTGTTGAAGCCACCCAGCTTGTAGTACTTTATCAGGGCAGCTGCAGCACACTAGCATTCCCAGTAAAGGTGAAGATGGCACACCTGGCACACCTCACAACCTTAGTCATTCTACCTTAGTCATTCTATTTAACACATTGGGAAAAAAATCCTATGCACAAGTAGACGTGTATGCTTTAGCATTGTTTATGCCCGCAAAAACTCACAAAAAAGATAACAGACTAATTAATAAGTAAGTAATAATAAATAAATGAGTAGTATGGTCATTCAATAGGATACTATATAGCACTTAAAATTGATGAACCAGAGTTTATTATTAGCATGGGTAAATCTCAAAAGTGATGTCTTTAAAATCACAAAAATATATTGTTAGCTAGAAAAGTAAAGTTCACTCTACAGGGCAAAAACACACAGTAAATGCAAATAAAGATTAAACTGAGGTAACATTCCCTTATCAGACCGGCAAAAATCAGAAAATTTGAAGATACTCTGTGTCGTATGGGTATGGGGAAATAGGAGTCCTCATTACCTCAAGAAGATAATTGCCTTCTGAAGAGAAGTTAGACAATTTTTTCAAAATTAAGTAGCATATGCTTTAACTTAGCAATTCTACTTCCAGAATTCTATCTTTTTTTGTTTGTTTGTTTTCTAAATACCATATTTTATTTTTTATTTTTTTTTTTTATTATACTTTAGGGTTTTAGGGTACATGTGCACAATGTGCAGGTTTGTTACATATGTATCCATGTGCCATGTTGATTTCCTGCACCCATTAACTCGTCATTTAGCATTAGGTGTATCTCCTAATGCTGTCCCTCCCCCCTCCCCCCACCCCACAACAGTCCCCGGAGTGTGATGTTCACCTTCCTGTCAGAATTCTATCTTATACATAGATCCACGTATGTTTACATACAGAAGGATTTCATTGCAGCATTGTCTGTAATGTTGCCAAAGGTTTAAAACAATCTAAATGTTCATAGATACAAGTCCAAAGTATGGTAAATTTGTAAAGTGGAATCTACATAATTATTAGAATGAAACAAAGCTACACTGATCATCAAGATACATCGTAGAATGAAAAAAAGTAAGACATGGAAGAGATACTATGTGTGGAAAAATATATGGATATATGCTTATATATGCAGAGAATATTTCTAAAAAGATACAAGAGAAGCAAGTAGCAGTATTTGCCTCTGAGACAGGAGAAAAGGAAATTGGCGGAAGGAGTATTTTGATTTTATTTGGAACATGTTATTTCTTTAAAAACTAGAAAAAAGATGTAAAACAAATATGGTAAATTTTTATTGTCTATTAACTCCATGTGGTGGGTAAATGGGTATTTGTACTACTATTCCATGAATATTTCAGTATATTTAAAATGTTAATAATTTAATTTTTAATTTTAAAAAGGAAAAATTGAGAGGAGATACTGACTGAGAAACATTGAAGGAGGTTATGAGGATATTGAAGGAGGAAAAGGAGTTCCCTCGAGTAGGAAAAATGAAGAAAGCCAGACCTGGGAAACACAGTTTTCAGAGATAAATAAGTTAATAGATTCAGATCCTGGGGTTCAAAACTACCTTTGAAAAAATTTTATCTGGAAGTATTAACACATAAAAGCAGGACCCCAAAACGTGAACAACTAACTAAATCTTACATTTTTTTGTGGTTTTAAATCTGTCAGTTTCAACAAGGTGTTTTCAGTCCTTCTTTGCTTTTATTAAGAATTCCCATGGAGATTTAACTACTGCCAACTTAGACCCTGCTAGAGATAAGTTAACTCATAAACTATCTCTCTTAGGAACCAAGATAATCAATGAAGCAGTTTTATTCGGAATTTCACAATATTTCATCTATGAAGTGCCAAATTCACAAATAACTTTATAATATTTGCTTGACAGTCATAAGAGAAAATGAACATTTGGACAATATCAAGGCAAATATGGATCATGGCCAGAGAAAAATATGCCATGGGAAATTTATAATGTCTCTTCAAATCAAACTTTGCTAATTGCTTCAAAACATCCAAAGACCAAAAATGTAGAATAACTGTCTACTATGTGGATGCAGCATGTTTGATACATTCTAGCAGGGGAGTAGACAACTGAGCTTAGTAATTTTTAAAAATATCACATAATAGAAAAAAAATTAATTGTAACTGTAAGACTGCTTATGCTGAGGCTATCCATTTAAGCAGGTATATATCTTCCTTTTGTGGATCTCCTTATTTATTTTTTTAAATTGTGGGTTTCTCCACTATTTAGAATTCTACTCTGGGGCTTAAGCGATTTTACATTCTTTTCTATATTTTTGTATTCATCCAAATGTTCTTCAATGGGCATGTTTTATAATTTTTAAAAAAGAAGAGTTGTTAGAGGGAACAAGAATGTTAGCATCTTGCTACATTTACTCTTTAAATTTCTGACCTCTGTCTTCACCTTTTTGGTCTTTAAATACAAGATTCTTATCCTCTTTTTCCAGAATAGACATTTGCTGGTAATATTTTGCTGAAAAAAGATAATCTCCTATTCCCTATTAAGATCAACTACAAAAATCTGTGCATATAACCATTCCTCCCCTTTCAGCCCGTCTGTGAAATACACACACACACACACACACACACACACACACACGCACGTGAAACTAATTCTTGATTTCACCTATTGTTGAGTTTCCTGTTTTTTTCTCAGCATCTTACATCCATTTTTTCCCACCACCCCCTTATTTAAGAAAACCGTCTTTGTGGTTTTCTGACCTGATCTATTTCTAAGAGTTTCCTTTAATGGAAGAATAATGCCTACCCAATTCTAAATGTACTTATTGCCTCAAAAAATTCAACTGATACCTATTTAACTGACTCACTATACTAATCAACACTATTCATTCCGTCTATAAAAGCAAGTTTTCCGTCTTCTACACAGCTAATAAACTACTCTTTTGTACACCTGAGAATTTTTGTCTCTATCTACTTTGTTATTTATTTACCTATTTATAAACATGTTCGTGCCTGTGGTTTTTACTTATATAATTTAATTAAATTGTGCACAAAATTGAATAAGTAGAAAAAGAAAAACCATTTTTTTCCTATGACAACTAAGTTTCATGTTTTGGAAAACATCCAGCCACTACTTCACTTGTATTTCTGTTCCCCTGGTCAGCAAAACCTCTTGCAAGAGTTGTCTGTGCACAACAATCTCTAATTCCCCTCTCTTCTCATTTGTTTTTTTCTTGAATTTGTTCCACATAAGCTTTCATCACTACCACTCCTCCCAAACTGACCTTGCCAAGTCACCAATCCATTGGTCAATTTCCAATCTTCATCTTCTTGGCCAATCAGAATCACTTGAACAAGCTGATTATACCCTCTCTTTCTGAAATGTTTTCTTTCCTTGTGTCTGTATATGCTGTTGACTTCCAAATTTATATCTCCAGCCCAGACCTCTCTCCAGGACCCCCAAACTCATATGAACCAGTCTTCTGGTCAACATCTCCACTAAAATAGTAGTCTCCCTTATCTGCCAGGGTTATGTTCCAAGCCCTTCAGTGATGCCTGAAACTGCAGATAGTACTAAACCCTATGTATATGTATTGCTTTTTCAATCTGATAACTGAGATGGATACTAAGCAAGTAGCCATCTACTTGCTTAGGCAAGTAACAGGCAGGTAAAATATGCAGCATGGATATGCTGGACAAAGGGTTGATTCACACCCAGGGCAGAAGACAGCAGGACTTCATGAGATTTCATCACACTACTCAGAAGAGTGCTCAATTTAAAACTTATGAGTTGTTTATTTCTGGAATATTCCATTTAATATTTTCAGACCATGGCTGGCCATGGATAAGTGAAACTGCAGAAAGTGAAACCCTAGATAAGGGAGGGTTACTGAATGTGGAAAACAGTGCTGCTGTTTCCTTCCCAACTTGCTTTACCACAGTCTTTCTCTTTTCTGATAAATGGAAATTCATTTTTCAGTACCTCTGCCCCAAAATCTTGGAAGCATTGTTGTTTCTTCTTTTTCTCTCACATTCCATATATTAGCCCATGGCAAATCACATGGGACCTACTTTCAAAACGTATCCAGAATCCACCCACTTCTCAACATCATCCATCACCATCCAAGCCAAAATCATCTCTTATCTGAATTACTAAAGAGCTTCCAAATGGCTTCCAGGCTGATGTCCTTGTCCTGCTACCATCTGTTCTCAATGCAGCAGCCAGAGAGAGCCTTTAATTAAGGTATCAAACACTGGTACATAGTATTTTGACTACACATCACTAGTGGGATAAGTCCTGTGTCCCAAGGACCAAAAGAACCACAGCGAAAATTTACATCATTCAGTAGACCTTTCATTAGCAATAACATATATGCACATATGTATATATAAAACAATTATATACAACATATATATGGGAAGTAAATACATAATTATATTAATGCCATTGGGAACTAAGATTTTCAGTGTAAAAGAGAAACAAGCATAAAATTAAAATGTTAAATAAAACTTTGTTCCCTTTACTTTGAAATGAAATTATCAATATGAGCTCATACTTTGTCTCTTTCTGAAAATGGATATATTTTCTATCACTGGATACTAAAAAAATCAGAAAGTTATGAAAAACACAGTAGCAAGCAGAAGTACTGGAGAGAGGTCTGGGCTGGAGATATAAATTTGGAAGTCAACAGTGTGTACAGACTCAAGGGAAGAAAACGTTTCAGAAAGAGGGGGTGTAATCAGCTCATTCAAGTGATTCTGATTCACCAAGCTGTCAGTCAACAGATAATAAAGGGAATAGAGGAGGATTTTAAATAACACCACAAGGATGTAATTGGCCAAACCCAGAAGGTAGGAAATTCTACAAGATGAATTGCCCAGTCTGTTTAATAAATTAGTATGCATTCTTAAATGGGGGAGGGAAATGGTTGTAAATTAAAGGAAATTTAAGATACATATATTTTTAATGCAATGTGCAAATCTTGATTAGAACAAATCAATTATAAAACTACATTTTAAAGAAAATCGTGGAAAATTAAACATCTGATCAATATTGGATGATATGAAAAATTACTCAGTTGTGTCAGGTAGGATGATAGTATGACAGTTGTGTTTTTTAATGTTCTTTTTAGAGTTACAGACTGAAATATTTAGAGATACAGACTGAAAGATTTACAGACAAAATTATATAAACCCTGGAATTTGCTTTAAAGTATACTTTTTTTTTTAATGGGTAAACAGATGAGATAAGAACAACAGAATGTTGACAGTTGTTGAAGTTGGGTAATGGGTAAGTAGGGGTTCATTGTATTATTAGCCCTAGTTTTACATATCTTTGAAATTTTCCATAAGAGAACATTCCAAATACACTGGCTGGCTTGCTGCTTTCCAAGGCCTTTGCACACGCTGTTCCTTTCACCGAGGAGGTTCTCCCCAGATATTTCTGTTTCGCTCTCCCTCTTTCTTTAGGTCTTTGCTAAGAGGCCACCTTCCAGTAAAGCCTTTTGTCTTAGTCACTCTCTGTTGCTTATAGCAGAATACCTGAAGCTGGGTAATTTATTTTAAAAATGAATTATTCCTTAAAGTTATGGAGGCCAAAAAGTCCAAGGTTTAGGGGACACAGCTGGTGACAACCTTCTTGCTTACCAGAACTCTGCAGAGTCCTGAGCCAGGGCAGGGCATCACATGGTGAGGAGGGTGAGCATGCTAGCTCAAGTCCCTTTTCCTCTCCTTGTAAAGCCTGCCATTTCATTCCAAGGATAACCCATTGATCCATTAACCCATTAGCATATTAATCAGTAATCCACGAATGGATTAATCCATTCATGAGGGCAGATCTCTCATGACCCAATCACCTCCTAAAGGGCCAATCTCTCATCCTGCCACTTTTGGGATTACATTTCAACATGAGTTTTGGAGAGGACAAATGTGCAAACCATAGCATCTTCCTTATTTTAGGTTTCCACACCTAAAAAAGAAATCCCCAAAGTTTATGGCTTTTTATCGCCCGGAGAAACTAACCACTTTTAAATCTACTCGGTGCCTCAAGATGTTCTTTGAACTGAGTTTATCATCTTGCTGATTCCTTCATAAATGAGTAAGTTGTAAACACCACACAGCACTCTTTTTAATACTTCCCACCATCTGTCATACTATGTATTCTTCTGTTTCACTCAATGTCTGTCCCCCCTACTAGAATATAAGTTCCATGTGAGCAAGAATTTCATCTGTTTTGTTTACTGCTATATCTCCAGGATCTAAAAGAGTTTCTGGGACATCACAGGAGCTCAATACATATTTATTGAATACATATGTTACAAAAATACCTAAAACGTGGAAATAAGGCGAAAAGATGGGCAGCATGTCTTTTCAGAGTCACACTGGGGCACTGTTGGCCAGGTTTACCAAGAATTATTTAATTATCTGGTAAAACATATATTTTTTGTCTTTTCTATTTACCATTCATTAATAACTATGAAGTTTTATTCTAACTTTATGAAGTTAGATTGTAACTTGGAGATCTTTTCTGTTAAGTATGCAAATAATTTGTCTGATAAAAAAGAAATCCCCAACGTTTATGGCTTTTTATTGCCCTGAGACACATTAACCAGTTTTATATCTACTCAGTGCCTCAAAATATTCTTTGAACTAAGTTTGTCATTTTGCTGATTCCTTCATAAATGAGTAAATCAATCTTTGATGTGTGTTGATTCTGCATGCTATGAAAGTCACCCTCTTAACTTTTTGAAAACTGATGTTAAATTGTGATGAGCTGGGCAAATTCAGCTGTTACTCTTGCCTATTCACTATTCGGGGTCCTGATTCTGATGTGTGTTTACACAGCACACACCTACCCCCGTGCAACAAGTCTATTCTTCATCAGCAGAGAACAGTTGGATGCACCCCACCTCCCATCAGATTCATCCAAGCCAAGCAGCCCCAGGCCCTTGACCCTCTTCATCTGGCTCCTCATCCTGCCGCCCCTCTGTCTGGGGACCTGCGCTCATATGTCAGTCACTTTTTTTTAAAGTAAGCTCCCAGGACTGAAGGTGCATGGAATGATGACAGGATCTTCCTGGGGGCGGATAATGTGTCAGGTTTCCCTGTTTCGGCTGACAAACAACATGATTCTAATGCAGAATCACAAGGAAATGTCACCTCTCAGAGCAACTCCAACCAGTTGGTAGCATCTCCATGGTGCACTGGGTGGAAGATTCTGAGGCTGAACCAGGCTCATCCAACATGCTCTGAACAATCAGCAATGCCCATCATGGGCACAGTATTAGGAGTGCCAGGTGCATGCTGCATACTTCCTGACCCAGCTCTAAGAAGTGATTGTTAAGGTGAGATCAAATATAGGAGATTGGTCAGCGTAGTGGGAGAACCAATAGGGAAAGAAGCAGACCTTTTGAAAGGTCAGAAGGCTCTGCAAAGCTTCCGGGGAGAATAAGCTGAAGGCAGCTGTTCTCTCACCCTGACGCAGAGGGCGAGGAGTGGGTACAAGGGAATGTAGGGGAGTTTGTCTAAATAAGCTTGTTTACTTCCAGAAACCGACCTTTGATCATCCTCTGGCGAGACTGCTCCCTGCAAGGCGGAACAGCGATGTTAATTACCCACAGATTGCGTTGGCTCCAGGCTTTCGGCATTATGTCTGTACTGAATAAAAGTGAGCAGCTCCAGTTTATAGAGACTGCTGACTCTTCCGCAGTCCCCTAGCCGCTCTTTCACTGCATACCTGTGTCTGAGTACTCCTTTCATCTGTCACTCAGCCAGGGTCTGCAGGACAGACCCGGCAATCAAACCACAAGGAACATATCCTGGCAACCAGGACAGGACGTGGCATTCTGCCGCTTGACATACAGAGATTCGTAATCATTCCTGAAGTACAAAGACAAGGCGTCATGGCTCCCTAAAAGGAGGCCAGTGACCCTGAAGCCTCAGGACTCACCTTTGAGGTCTACAGAAAAATGAGCAGACACCCTGTCCCTGCAAGCATCCCTGTGCCCAAGAGGGCTCAACATTAAATAGCAACCAAACACCACCATGGCAGGTGGAGGAAGAGACCCTGGAAGAAAGGAAAAGCTGTTTCCTGCTTTTTGAAAAATGAGCCCCACATTTTCATTCTGCACTAGGCTCCATAAATTACATAGCCAGCGTGACTATAGCATATCACCAAATTACTTAATCTCTCTCAGGATCCATTTCCCCAACCCTAATGAGAGGTGACAACGTGCTGGTGGCCCTCGCTCACTCTCAGCGCCTCCTTGGCCTCAGCGCACCCACTCTGGCCGCGCTTGAGGAGCCCTTCAGCCCACTGCTGCACTGTGGGAGATCCTCTCTGGGCTGGCCCAGGCCAGAGCTGGCTCCCTCTGCTTGCGGGGAGGTGTGGAGGGAGAGGCACCCGTGTGAGTTCCGGGTGCACGTGGGCTCCCCGGGCCCCACACTCTGAGCAGCCAGCAGGCACTGCCAGCCCAGACAGTGAAGGGCTTAGCACCCAGGCCAGCAGCTGTGGAGGGTGTGCCAGGTCCCCCAGTAGTGCCGGCCTGCTAGCGCTGCGCTCAAATTCTTACTGGGCCTCAGCTGCCTCCCCGCGGGGCAGGGCTTGGGACCTGCAGCCCACCATGCCCAAGCCTCCCCCCACCCACCCCGCCGTGGGCTCCTGTGCCACCAGAGCCTCCCCAACAAGCACTGCGCCCTGCTCCAAGGCGTCCCATCCACCGTCCAAGGGCTAAGGAGTGCGGGTGCACGGCGCGTGACTGGCAGGCAGCTCCACCTGTGGCCCTGATGCAGAATCTGCCTGGTGAAGCCAGCTGGGCTTCGGAGTCTAGTGGGGACTTAGAGAACATTTATGTCTAGCTAAGGGACTGTAAATACACCAATCAGCACTCTGTGTCTGGCTCAAGGTTTGTAAATTCACCAATCAGCACCCTGTGTCTAGCTCAAGTTTTGTAAATGCACCACTCAGTGCTCTGTGTCTAGCTAATCTACTGGGGACTTGGAGAATCTTTATGTCTAGCTAAGGGATTGTAAATACACCAATCAGCACTCTGTGTCTAGCTCAAGGTTTGTAAACACACCAATCAGCACTCTGTGTCTAGCTCAAGGTTTGTAAATGCACCAATCAGCACCCGTGTCTAGCTCAAGGTTTGTAAATGCACCAATCAGCACCCTGTCAAAACGGACCAATCAGCTCTCTGTAAAACAGACCAATCAGCTCTCTGTAAAATGAACCAATCAGCAGGATGTGGGTGGGGCCAGATAAGGGAATAAAAGCAGGCTGCGGGAGCCAGCATTGGCAACCTGCTCGGGTCCCTTTCCACACTGGAAGCTTTGTTGTTTTGTTCTTTGCAATAAATCTTGCTTCTGCTCAGTGTTTGGGTCCACACTGCGTTTATGAGCTGTAGCACTCACCGCGAAGGTCTGCAGCTTCATTCCTGAAGCCAGCGAAATCAGGAGCCCACCAGGAGGAAGAAACTCCGAACATGTCCAAACATCAGAAGGAACAAACTCGGGACACACCACATTTAAGAACTGTAACACTCACAGCGAAGGTCCGTGGCTTCATTCTTGTGGTTAGTGAGACCAAGACCCCCCGAATTCTGGACACACTAAGATGTGGTTCCTGGGACTTTCCTGACAGGATTCAGAGAACGTTTAAAAAGAACCAACTATGTAGTTCCAGCACATTGCAGGCAACCTGTAAACATTGATTCCCAACTTTTTTCCCTCCAAAATATCTAAACTGACATTTGGCAGCTGTTTTTCAAGAGTCCTAAGACAAAGAGGAAAGGAGGAAGCAGAGAAGCCATGAGTGTTTGTTGTGATTAAAAAAAAAAAAAAGAAAAGGAACGTTCTCCAGGCTGAACACCACCACTTCCTGCAGCTATTATGACACCAGAACAAGGAGCAAGTGTGTGTCTTGAGCAGTGGGTTCCACTGACTTTCCTGGGAACAGTGTCTGAAGCAAAACACGAGGCCAAAAGGCATAGAAATAGGTACCTTCTTCCCCCTCTCCTGATATCTGTTGTTTCCCACTGAGCCTTTTCATCCACTCTGGGGGCTTCCAAACAGCCTTTGCTTCAAGAAGATTCTATTCCCTGGCTGTATTCTCCATGATATCCTGGTAGCACCCCAAGCCCCCAGAATTAGCTAATTTGCATAAGTACTCCACTCTACCCTTCCTTCCACAGGTAACTGAGACCTATAGTCTCACTTCCCATTTGTAACTACAGCAGCACCCAGGCCCCAGACCTCGAAGGCCTGTTTCACTTCCCCTTCCACATTCAATCTGTCTCAACTGCACCTGATATTTTTTTTTTTTGGACAGAGTCTTGTTCTTTCACCCAGGCTGGAGCGTAGTGGTGTGAGCTCAGCTCACTGCAGCCTCCACCTCCCAGGTTCAAGCGATTCTCCTGCCTCAGCCTCCTGAGTAGCTGGGACTACAGCTGCGCATGACCACGCCCAGCTAATTTTTGTATTTTTAGTAGAGATGGGGTTGCACCAGGTTGGCCAGGATGGTCTCAATCTCCTGACCTCATGATCCACCCACCTCAGCCTCCGAAAATGCTGGGATTACAGGTGTGAGCCACTGTGCCTGGCCTGCACCTAAGATTCTTAGAACCCCAGAACAAAAGGTAGGACTGAAGGAAGCCTTCAATCATAACACTAAGCATTCGGAAGAGACAGGTAAGCATGATGCTTTCCCGCACTCTAATGAATCTCATGGTCTCAGTGGGGACACTGATGTTGAGCAGGTGGTTATTCCATCACTCCAGGGGGAAAACATGCTGGAATTCTGTCCTGTGCAAAACGGTCACCCTCATAGTCTCTCGTATGCTGACAAGGTCCAGGCGTGGACAGACCAAGAGGAAGTCCAGACCCTCTCACCAGCAGAATCCTCCCCAAGATCCCAAAACGTTTAAGGGTTTAGTTAATCAATTGGCCAGTCTTCCCTGGCAGTAGCATCTTATCTGACCGCCAGGATTTTCTCAGCAGGTTAGCACACATTCTTCAGAGCATCCTCTTGTTGAAATTCTACCTTTAAAGGAAGACCTGAAATGCTATTTCTTTCATAAAGTGCTTTCTGACTCTGCCCCACCACATGGGGCACGTCTGCATCTCCATGGCATTGTGCTGGCACTCCGCTCACATATTCAGCAATTCACATAGTCTTTCTTGTTTGATAGGAGTACATCTCTTACATCCCTGCAGAATCTAGTGCGGCACTAACTGCACAGAAGCAATGGCTCCTTCCTCAGTGACCTCTTGGCTGTGCACAGGCCTCTTTGTCATTACAGATCACATGGTGCTGCACTGCTCTGTTCCTAGGTTGGTCCTCCGTGTACCTCCCACTGCAGGATCCTGGAGATCCACGCTTGTGTTTCTTCATTTGTGAATCTCCCATGTCTCACCCTAGCACTAGGCAGAAGCTAAGTCTTTGCTAAGTGTTTGCGTAAATTTGCTATTTTGCATATGTTGTACTAACAAGTTTTGCTGAGTAGACCCTGAGAAAATCCTACAGTCATTACAATGGGAGGCATGGGGAAGTAAAAATGGAGAATTGGTTCCCAAGAAATCCTGCCAGAAATTTTGAAGAGGAAGTTAAATAAAAAAGAAATCGACATGAACATGAATCAGAAAAGATAGTCCTCGTGGGCACAGAAGTGATCATTAGAACATAAGGTAAGACAGATGAAAGATTTTCTCTGATTAAGTCTCCCACAATTTCTACTTATGTTCAACCAGCATGATGTGGACTCAAGGCAGCTCAATTTAGCAAGCTTCTATTTAAGAGACTATTGGATGATCAAGCAATGTGTTAGACAACTGGAGATGCAGAAGTGAATAAAATAGTCCCTCCCCACAGGGCCCCCGCCTTGCCTTGGGGCAGGGATAAGGGGAGCTCTCAGAAATGCCTGCTCCCATCCCTGAATGCTTGCCTAGACCACCAGCAGTCTGCAGCTATCATCAGTACCTGCAGTCACCATCATCCTTGGAGAGGGCTGGTTTTCACCCAGGTGAGGAGATTAGTGGAACTGAAGTTACACTCTCTGGATATCTTCCTAAATTCCCAGCTTCCCCTAGGTGCTGGCTCTCCATTCCCTCCTGCAGGCCCCACCCCACCCCTGACATCACCTGGGTCTGTCCTGACTATCACCAGACACTGGGCTGCCTCCCACAGTACCGAGATGCTCTCAGCGCTGACAGCAAATGCTTTGTTGAGTCTTGGCCATGTGTCTTTCAGGTCTCATGTGCCCAGAGCCATCTTGGTCAGAAGGCAGCTCTTGTGTGTGGCCCTTGAGACAGCAGAACCAGAGGTGATCTGTTCAGGAATATTCTGCAAGTAATGCCCCTGGTTCAACTCAAAGAACCAACCTGGTAACACCAAGAACAAGCTTCAATACTCACCTACCCATACTAAAAAACTTGCAGAAAGTGAGTTTCTCTGGAGACCCTTAGTACTATACCGTGGCGTTAGTACTAAGACTGTGTGACAGGCAGGAGAGGAGAGTTCTAAAGGAGACTGTTAGTGCAGGCAAGATGGACTTGGGGGAAATTGTTAGCAACTAGAAGAAATGCAGCCCGTATTATGTCCTGGTAAAAAGTTTGGTAACATTGTCACCTGTCACAATACAAAGTGCAGAAAATATACCTAACGATCTTACAGGTTTGGTAAGGAGATTTCCAGGCAGAATGTTGAAAGTGCCAACTCACTTCTTTTTTTGGTTTGGTTTGGTTTGGTGTTGAGATGGAGTCTCACTCTCTTGCCTAGGCTGGATCTCGGCTCACTGCTACCTCCTCCTCCTGGGTTCAAGCGATTCTCCTACTTCAGTCTCCAGAGTAGCTGGGATCACAGGCATGCGCCACAACACCCGGCTAATTTTGTATTTTTAGTAGAGACGGAGTTTCAGCATGTTGGCCAGGCAGGTCTTGTACTCCTGACCTTAAGTGATCCACCTGCCTGGGCCTCCCAAAGTGCTGGGATTACAGGTGTGAGCCACAGTGCCTGGCCCAACTCACTTCTTTTAGCTGTGTCTGATAAGGTGCAGAAAGAAAGACAGAAAATAATTATTTTTTGAAAGCAGAATGAAGAGCAAATATTTCCATGCGAGGATTTGTTGGGTTTGAAAATAAAACTGTCATTCTTAGTCTTTCCAAAGAATATCAAAAAAGAAATAGTCTCAAGGCAATGATCGAGTTCAGAGTGCTGCCAGTAAAATATGTTCACAAGGTCAAGATTTCAGGGATGTGGCTGTAAGACTGTGTGTGTGTGTGTGTGTGTGTGTGCGTGTGTGTGTGTGTGTGAGAGAGAGAGAGAGAGAATATTATCTAAAATATATAAAAATTTCCCATAAGAAATAAATAAGCAGCTCAATAGAAAGTATCAAGTATCTGGACAGGAAAATCACAGAAAAAAATATAAATGGCAAATAAACATATACAAGATGCTTAGACTCACTGATACTGAGGGAACAATTAGATGCTCTTTTTTCTCTTAACTAAAAAAGCTGAAAATATTCAGCATTGAAGAGATTGTGGGAAAGCATCCCCTCTGATAGACTGATGATGGGAGAGTAAAATGGCACAACTATTTTGGAGGATATTTGGAATACCTGGAATTTGGAAAAATCAAAACTTAAAATATGCATAATTCTCCCTTTTACTCAGCAATTTCATCACTAGAAATCTATCCTATAGAAATACTCCCATATGTACACACAATATATGTATGAAGATTTTCATTGCATCATGTTTCTCCCAACTAAGGTGAAAATTTCATGAGTGAGAACTTTGTCATTCACTCTTGTGTCATCAGTAGCTAGATTACTGTCTGGAACATAGTGGGTGCTCAACAGATACTTGTTGGATGAATGAATGGGATTGAAAAATTGGAAACAAGCTAATTTCCTGTCAATAGGAAATGGTTACATCTAGTTTATGAAATACTATGGGCTGTCAAAAGAAATGAGATAGATCTTTATGTACTCACATTGAAAGATCTTCAAGACCAGTGTTACTTTTTTTTTTATGAGGTTGCTTTCTAACATTACCATTTCATTTTGGATTTCACTTCATACTTTACAATGCAGCCTGGAGGAACGCCTCAACTTCTAGTTTCTCTCTCCATTAAGTATCTAATTATGTGTAAATAGAAGAACTAACGGGACGCTGGGAATCCCAGGAGGCGAGCATTTTTTTTTTTTAATAATTAAAGAGATTTATTTATTTTAAGGAGGCGAACATTTTGCAACCGGAACCGTTGAGTGTGTACGAAGAGGTGAGGAAGGTCTTTTTGCTCATTTCCTGGGATTGTTTAAATGCGGGATTTTGCTATCCCAAGCACAGAGCGCAAAGTAGCAGCTCCCCCTGCCTGCCTTCCCGGCTTGTTCTGTTTTACAAGCAATGATAATTTTCCGGTGAAAGCGAGGCCTGGGAATCAAATCCAAAAAGCAGTTCCCTTTAGGAGAGGTTAGTAGCTGGGAAGGAGCATGAGAAAACTGGAAGGTCCCGTAAACTAATGTGGTGGTTTTTTTTCCCAAGGTTTGTACAGATTCACTGAGTTGCTGCGCCTTATCATCTAAGTAATGTCTCAGTTTTCAGAAGTTGACATTGTTTTGTTAATTACTTCTCTGGTCACATGCATTTCAGGCCGCGCAAAAAGAATCGGAGTGCTGCTTTATATAAATGAATAAAGCTAAGTTCCCTGGTTTGGCCCTTCTACACCCTCCTCCCCTACCACAGGCTTTGCAAACCACTTAATCAAGTGTCCTCTGTAACCATCCGGGGGCACTTTCGGGTCAGAGACCCGAAAGTCTTTTTTGGGGGGCGGAAATCGCAGAAAAAGTTGAAAATGTCAGCGACCTCCTGCATCTGCGAGTTATTTTCTGTCCCTGAAGCAGTGAAGCGGGGCTGAGCCCGCCGAGGGTGGGCTGCAGCCCGGCGAGGGGCTGGGCTCAGGGCACCTTGCGCAGAAGGCGGGCATCGGTGCCAAGTGTTCACCGGCTACGCAGCAGAGCCACCGAGCAGCGCTCCCCCGCCCCCCGCGGGCACGCTCGGTGCCAAAGCCAGCTGCTCCTGCAAGCGGCCCGCGGAGCTCCGAGCCCGGGACTCCCTAGTCAGCACCACCCGGCGGGGTCTCGGCTGACCCGCCACGGAAGATGCCCGGTTCCGGGCGATCCGGGCGGCTCCCCCGCGCGCGGGGCCCTGCTGTCCCCGCAGCGCCCACCGGTGCGCCTTAGTCGCCAACCCACCTCATCTCAGGATGGATTTCAGTGTACTTGACGCATCGCGCCAGGACGGTCTCGGGAAAGCGCTTGGTGGTGCCCGGACCGCTCCACTGCTGGCGCCACCTCGGGACGACCACCGCGACCACTACGACGAGGATCAGGACCACGATACAGACGCCAAGACAGAGTTGGGCTCTCCTAGAGAGCCGGCAGCAGGGTTTGTCCCCGGACACCGGGCTGAACTCGCAGTTGGCCATAGGGCTCCAGGCGGGGTCGGCTGGGCGAAGATGAGGCCGGCGGGAGGCTTGGCAGCAAGAGAGAGGCTGGCTGGGTTCTGAAACTGCACCTCCCCTTCTCTTTCACTTGCCTTTTCTCTGTTTCCCTTCCCACCCACAACCCCTTGCCTCAGAGTTCCGTGGCTGGTTACACCAATAAGAGTTTAAAAGACCAACAACTATAGGCTCCTGTGCAGTGACCCACCCACTCCACCTCCAGGGAGAAACAGCCACCTTAATCCTCTGCAGGTGTCCTAAGGGGGCAGACAGTACATCCTTATACTCCCTCCGCTAACTCCCTTCATCAACCGGCCACTTCACACCTGAGCCACATTTGCTTCCTGGAAAGCATGAGGGTGGGCTGCCCGCTTCTATACGTGTGTGCACACAATGCCCTGTGCCTGGAAAAGGATGTCCCTACCTCTCTTTCTTAACTCTGACAAATGCCTGGTCAACCACCTTTAAAGACTCAACTTAAGTCTGACTCCTTCTCTCAAGAGGCATCAGTGGCTAAGCTCTGGGTTCAAATTTAGTTCTTGCTGGATGACATGGGGCAAGTTACTTAACCTCTCTGTACTTCAGATGTAAAGCCGGGATAGTAGCAGTACCTACTTCATGGGATTGTTACGAGGATTACGTGAGTTAATATCTACAACGTGTTTAGCACAATACCTGGCACATGGTAATCACCCAGTAAATGTAAGTTGTTACTACCAGCTCCAGGAGCTGCTCAGAGATGCAATTTTATAGTCCATGGAATGTGTTTGAAGCAGGGTCTGGCACACAGTAATACTGCACTCTATGTGAGAGTTTAATAAATAATAAAGTGGCTTTTCTTGACTCTTCTTTGTTAAGAGAACATCTGTGACATTCAAGCAGAGACCTAAGTAATGTGAGTGATCAAGTCACCCAACTCCCTTGGGGCAAACATTTCCCAGAGGAAATGGCAGGTGCAAAGACTCTGAGGCAGAAAAGCTCTTGGCCTGTTCCAGAGCAGCAAGGAGGCCAATTTTATTTAGGCTAGAGGGTTGAGGGAAACAGAACAGAAGTTCGGAAAGTAGCAAGAGACCAGATCACCCATGGCTCTGTAAGACAGGATGACTTTTTGAGACCGGGCGCGGTGGCTCACGCTTGTAATCCCAGCACTTTGGGAGGCTGAGGCGGGCGGATCACGCGGTCAGGAGATGGAGACCACCGTGAAACCCCGTCTCTACTAAAAATACAAAAAATTAGCCGGGCGTGGTGGCGGGTACCTGTAGTCCCAGCTACTCGGAGAGGCTGAGGCAGGAGAATGGCGTGAACCCGGGAGGCGGAGCTTGCAGTGAGCCAAGATTGCGCCACTGCACTCCAGCCTGGGCGACAGAGCGAGACTCCGTCTCAAAAAAAGGATGACTTTTTGGACTGTGTGTTTTATTTATTTTTTATCTTTTTTATTTTATTTTATTTTGTTTTAAGTTCTGGGATACATGTGCAGGACGTGCAGATTTGTTACATAGGTAAATGTGTGCCATGGTGGTTTGCTGCACCTATCAATCCATCGCTTAGGTATTAAGCCCCTCATGTTTTAGCTATTCTTTCTGTTGCTCTCCCTCCCTCCACTCTCCCCAACAGGCCCCAGTGTGTGTTGTTCCCCTCCCTGTGTTCATTGTTCAGCTCCCACTTATAAGCAAGAACATGCAGTGCTTGGTTTTCTGTTCCTGTGTTAGTTTCCTGAGGATAAGGGCTTCCAGCTCCATCCATGTCCCTGCAAAGGACATGATCTCGTTCCTTTTTGTGGCTGCACAGTATTCCCTGGTGTATATGTACCACATTTTCTTTATCCAATCTGTCATTGATGGGCATTTGTGTTGATTCCGTGTCATTGCTATTGTGAATAGTGCTACAATGAACATATGCATGCATGTATCTTTATAATAGAATGATTTATATTCTTTGGGGATATAACCAGTAATGGGATTGGTGGGTCAAATGGTATTTCTGGTTCTAGATCTTTGAGGAATCCCCATACTGTCTTCCACAATGGTTGAACTAATTTACACTCCTATCAACAGTGTGTTCCTATTTCTCCACAGCCTCACCAGCATCTGTTGTTTATTGACTTTTTAATCATTGCCATTCTGACTGGCATGAGATGGTATCTCATTGTGGTTTTGGTTTGCATTTTTCTAATGATCAGTGATGTTGAGCTTTTTTTCATATGTTTGTTGGCTGTATAAATGCCTTCTTTTGAGAAATATCTGTTCATGTCCTTTGCCCACTTTTTAATGGGGTTGTTTATTTCTTGTAAATTAGTTTAAGTTCCTTGTAGATTCTGGATATTAGACCTTTGTCAGATGTATAGATTGTTAAAATGTTCTCCCATGCTGTAGATTGTCTGTTCACTCTGATGATAGTTCCTTTTGGTGTGCAGAAGTTCCTGAGTTTAATTAGATCCCATTTGTCATTTTTGCTTTCGTTGTAATTGCTTTTGACATTTTCATTATGAATTATTTGCCCATGCCTATGTCCTGCATGGTATTGCCTAGATTTTCTTCTAGGGTTTTTATAGTTTTCGGTTTTACATTTTAAATCTTTAATCCATCTTGAGTTAATTTTTGAAAAAGGTGTAAGGAAGGGATCCAGTTTCAATTTTCTGCATATAGCTAGCCAGTTTTCCCAGCACCATTTATTAAAAAGGAAATCCTTTCCCCACTGCTTGTTTTTGTCAGGTTTGTCAAAGATCAGATGGTTGTAGATATGAAGTCTTATTTCTGAGATCTCTATTCTGTTTCATTGGTCTATGTGTCTGTTTTTGTATTTTATTTTTAACCCATTCATGTGCATTTTATCTTTAACCCCTACAAGGTCACCAAATGACTTGATCGGGCATATTATTTTAAAGGCTCAATCTGGCTTTGGTATTGAGAATAAATTGTAGGAGGATAAGGATGGAGAACAGTTACAATGGCGGTGGTAGCAGTAATGAAGGTGGCAAAGAAAAAAAGAGATGGATTGTGAATAGTTTGAAGGTAGCAGCAGCAGGATTTTCTGATGAATTGGATGTAGCATTTGCAAGAAAAAGATGAGTCAAAGATGATGCCAAGATTTTTATTTGCGTAACTGACCAAAGGAAGGGAAGCACTGCAATCTACAGTGGTGGGAAAACAGGAGGTGAAGTAGATTTGGTCTTGGGAAGAGACATGAATCAAGAATATGGTTTTTGATGCGCTAAGTTTGAGGTGTCTATTAGACCCCCAACAGGAGGCATCAAGGAGCCACTTGGGTGTAAGCTTCTGGAGTTTGGACAAGAGATTAATGCTGGAGACACTAATAAGGGAGGCTTTAGCTATGGACAGTTTTTAAAACCAAGAGTATATATAAGATCACGTGAAGAGTGTGTGCAGAAACAGAAGAGTTCCAGAGGCTCAGCCATGGGCTACTCCTGTGGCAGAGGCCAGAAAGATGAGAGAGCTTCAGCAAAGAGAACTGGGAAGGATGAGCCCTGAGACAAGAGGGAGGATACCCTGAAAGTTATTGATGATATTGACAAGAGAAATCATTTTAGAGGAATGATGAGGACAAAGCCCACCCACAGTAGGTCTTGGAGAGTATGTGAGAAGATAAGTGGTATCAGTAAGTTAGCTGGGGTTTGTGTGTGTGTGGAGAGCTTTTCTGTAAAATGGAAACAAGAAATAAAGCCATACCTAGAGGATGCTGGGCAGTCAGGAGAGAATGTTTTGTTCTGAGATGAGATTATCACAGCATGTTTGTAGGATGCTGGGATGACCCAGTAGGCAGGCGACAATTGACAATTGCTCCAGTAATTTCCCTCAACCTGCTGAGCTCAAGCGATCCTCCTGCCTCAGTCTCCCGAGTAGCTGGGACTACAGGCACGCATCCATTGGCCTGGCTAATTTTTTGTAGTTATTTATTTATTTATTTATTTTTGTAGAGACAGGGTTTCACCATGTTGCCCAGGCTGGTCTTGAACTCCTGGACTCATATATTGGTGAGAGGTATCAAAAGCACAGGTGAGAGTGTGGGTAAGAGTTCTACCACCTCACAGAAGAAAGATGGAAAACACAGCTTTTGGGGTTGGGAGGTTCATGGATTTGGTGATGATGATGTGGATGTACTTTTCTGCTGCTTCTCAGTGAAATGAGAAGAGAAGGTCATCCTTTGAGAGTTGGTGGGGTGCTGGTAGACCTGGAAGGAGACCAGGAGAGCAAATGGACTGTGGATTCTCAGGGTATCATCAAGCGGTCAGGAATTTTTTAAAAGGTCAGTTAGTGGTTATGTTCTTTTGCCCAGCCACTCCCCACTGTTTAAACAGAAGATTGAAAGTGAGCAGAGCTGGATTTGACGGGGTTTTGCTTTGCTGTGTGTATTTGTGTTCTAGGGTTGCCATAACAAAGTGCCACAACTGGGTGGCTTAAGCAACAGAAATGTATTGACTCACAGGTCTGGAGGCTCCAAGATCAAGGCGTCACCAGGCTGATTTCTTCTGAGGCCTCTCTCCTTGGCTTGTAAGTGGCTGTCTTCTCACTTTGTCTGCACATGGTCTTCCCTGTGAACTCGTCTGTGTCCAATTTTCCTGTTTTTATAAGAACACCAGTCATACTGAATTTGGGCTCACTTTAATGGCCCCATTTTAACTTAATTACCTTTTTAAAGCTATTACCCTATCTTTAAATACAGCCACATTCTAAGGTACTGAGGGTTAGGATTTCAACATATGAATTTGGGGGGTACACCATTCAGCCCCTAACACCAGTAAATATAATGGAGAAAAAAACGTCAAGGAAGTAGAAACTTTAAGCAAGAATAGGTTTGGTTTTTGTTTTTTATGGGTTGTTTTGTTTTTATTCTTTGTTTTTTGTTTTTTGTTTGTCTGTTTGTTTTGTTTTGTTTTGTTCTGAGACAGGATCTTGCTCTGTCACCCAGGCTCTGGATGCAGTGCTGAGACCATGGCTCACTGCTGCCTTAACCTCCTGGGCTCAAGCAATCCTCCTGCCTCAGTCTCCTGAGTAGCTGGGGCTACAGGTGTGCACTACCACAGCTTATTGTATTTTTTTGTAGAGATGGGGTTTCGCCATGTTGCCCAGGCTGATTTCAAACTCCTGGATTCAGGCCATCCACTCTCCTCAAGGATGGGATTTTAATAATGATCCATGACATCTAAGTCCCGCAGAAACTGAAGCGGGGGCAAAAGGAAGGTGAGAGATCACAAAAAGATGAGAGAGCTCATGACTGGGAGGTCCTGAAGGGACCAAAGAGTTGTTAGAAAAGACAACGTTTGCATTTGAGTGCTTTCATAGGCAATGCAGACTCACTCTGTCCAAAACTGAACTGTTAATCTTTCTCTGTCAAACCAGCTCCTCTTCTGGTCCTTTGCATGGCAGTGAAAAGAACCAACATCTCCTGCAGTTACTCAAGCTAGAAATCTCCCAGTCTTTGACTCTTGCCTCTCCCTCATTCCACATATCCACATGAACAGCAGTTCCTACTGCCTGCAAGTTATTCATTAAATATCCATTTCTTCATCTCCAGTACCAAAAACTTGGTCCAAGAGAAAGTTAACCTCCTTTCTCACCCAGGAAGAGCTTCCCCACCATTCTCCCGACTCCACTCTTTCCACCTTCCTCCATGTATTGTCTATACCACAGTCAGGCTGCTGGGTTTTTTTTTCCAAGTCACTCCTTTCAAAGACATAACTTTTGCAGCATAATTCTGACTCCCTCCCCTCTTGCTCTGGACATGACAAGCAGCCTGTCTGTTGGCCCACATCTGCTTCTCCAGCCTCCATGGTGCGCACCTCTGTCCCCAACAACTCCTGTGCTTCTCCACTCCTGCTGGCCTTCTCTCTGTCCCCAACCAGTCCAAGCTCTCCTCTGCCTCTGGGCCTTCACAGATGCCATGGCCTCACCCTGCTGACTCCTACTGACCCTTCATGTCTCAGCTTCCATGAGACATCCTCAGGAAGCCTTTTCTAACCCCACTGGGCTCCCAAGCTGGGTTCCATCTGCAAATTGTTGTACACTCTTCTCACTGAGTAACATAGATGCCAACAGATCTCCTGAGACAATACCCACCTCAGAGGCTCTGGTCTGGACCCCCTAGCCCAGGAATGCACACTGAGAATGTCTTCAGGGTGTTCCCTCCTCAGGAGACCAGGAGTTTGCCCAAGGCTAGATTGGCAGCAATTGAAATTTATTCTCTTAGCACCCTGGGATCAATTTGATGTCTATAAATGCTGGTTGAACAAACCAGTTAGTGAATGACTGAGAAATGTGGGTTTTGCCTCTGGATTCATTTCTGTAATTTCTGACCGTGCTGTGTTCCCTCCCTTCTTCTGCTCTCTTGTTCTGGGCATGTGCTTTCTTTCATGATCCCTATACTGCAAGGTTCAAAATCAGTTACCATGCAAGAAGGTTTGCCACCTGCTGTTTACAAAACTGAACCATTAGGAATTATAGCTTTCCAGCTTGCGAAATGAAACATCTGAGTCCTGCCACAAAACACACCCCTTTGAAAAGGCTATTTGTTTCTGACAATAAATGTGATAAACACACGTGGAATAAATGTCAAATAGATCAAAGGGCTAGATTCAGAAAACGATTCTTTCTTCTTCCCTGAACTCCCCTTTTCCCATTTTAATGAACAAGCAGCATACAGAGAGACAGAGAGAGATATCTTCGTTGTTTCATAAAAATCATAGCATAGGACATATCCTGTTGTGTACCTGGCTTTCCTCACATGCTAATATATGTTGAAGACATTAAATACCAGCACATGTTGCTTACCCAGTTCTTTTAGATGACCCCTAGAATTCTATTGTATAGTATGCTAGAGTTTACTTAACTAGACCCATATAAATGAGTACAGAATGCTACAACAAACATTCTTGTGGCAGCATATTTTTGGGGTGTCCAAGTACATACACTCCTAAAAGCGGACTTCCTGGGTCAAAAGACACAAGCACTTAAAATTTTGAAAGATATTGCCAGCCAAAGGGGTGGTACCAGTTGGTCCTCTCACTGATGGTAGCTGAGAATGTGGGTTTTTCCGCACTCACACAGTTACAGTTTCAAGTTTGTTTTGTCTTCATTTCCGATTATTAATCACCAGGGATTTGGCAACTTCAGATGTTAGTTTCTCTTTCTGTGAAATGTAATAAACGCTTGAGAAAATAAAACCTAAAGGAACCCTATAGCCCTTTACTTCTGCTACATCACTTGGTTTGTGAATATTCTCATTTTGCATTTTATCTTTCTGCAGGCAAGAAGCTTGGCTACAAACGTCTAACACTGTGGTATATTTGGGGGGAAGAAGACAATGCACAAGAAACTACCCAGATCCTCCTACCACACGCTGTTGCTGTAGTATGATTTGGGGCAAGTTACCAATATTTTTTAATTTCTATTTTCTCATCTGTAAAATAGGTGCAGTGCAATGTCTACTCATCAGCTTGAAGTGCGGATTAATTGACAATGTACACACCTAGAACAGGCTAGACACTCAACATATGGTAATATCATTATTGCAGACTTATTTGTGCATAGTTACACTGCACTGAGGCTTGAAAAATGGCTTATTCTGATATTCATTCATTCAACAAATATTAAGGACCCACCATGGGCCAGGTACTGTGTTAAGTATTGAGGGCACGGAAATAAACTGGCCTTGAGGAATCCCTGTATAGCCCAGCACTTAAGAGCACTTGGTGGTCAGGTAAACCTGGGTGGGCTTTGCTATGTGGGCAAATAATAAAGCTTCTCTGAAGGACAAGTTTCTCATCTGTCGAACAGGCTGAAAAATATCTGTGGGCGTCATTGAATTCTTTTGAGAGTTGAATCAGGTAATGTGTATAGAGAACATAGCTGAATGTCTGGCCCCTAGCAAGTAGTCAACAAATAAGCGCTAATATTGCAGTGGTGATGTAGCAAACAGGGGTAATCACAAGGAATCGGAGTGGTGTTTGTTTGTTTGTTTGTTTGTTTGTTTTGAGATGGAGTCTCACTCTGTTGCCCAGGCTGGAGTGCAATGATGCAATCTCGGCTAACCGCAACCTCTGCCTCCCGGGCTCAAGCGATTCTCCTGCCTCAGCCTCCCGAGTAGCTGGGAGGCACGTGCCACCGTGCCCAGCTAATTTCTGTATTTTTAGTAGAGACGGGGTTTCACCATGTTGCCCAGGCTGGTCATGAACTCCTGACCTCAGGTGATCCACCCGCCTCAGCCTCCCGAAGTTCTGGGATTACAGATGTGAGCCACCACACCTGGCCCGGAGTAGTTTTTAGGAAGCCTTTGAAAAGACAGTGACACCACAGCAGGCTGTTGAAGGGCAAGCAAGGTTTGCAAAAAGGAGGGAACAGCATATAAGCAGAACGGTGGAGAGAACAACAGATCTGGGGACACCTGGGGACAAGAGGCATGACTATCTCCAGGCCACACAGCTGGTTAGTAGAAACATTGGTTCTAGAATAAAAAGTACACATGTTCTTCTTTCTTTGGTCAACTTCGTTAGTCATTTTAAAATCATTCAAGTAAAAAAATATATATATCACATTTTAGCCATGCCCGGTGGCTTACACCTGTAATCCTAGCACTTCGGGAGGCTGAGGTGGGCGGATCACTTGAGGTCAGGAGTTTGAGACCAGCCTGGCCAACATGGTGAAAGCACATCTCTACTGAACATACAAAAGTTAGCCAGGCGCAGTGGCGCACACCTGTAATCCCAGCTACTCAGGAGGCTGAAGCAGGAGAATCACTTGATCCTAGGTGGTGGAAATGGCAGTGAACTGAAATTGTGCCACTGCACTCCAGCCTACATTTAAAACTACATTTAAAACTACATTTTAAAAGTGGAAATAGAGAAAAGAAGAAAAATGCTCCCCCTCATAGCCCAACTACCATTAACATTTTGGTAGTATCTTGCCTTTTTTTTCCCTAATCTTTGATAGCTTTAAAAATGATTATAAAATATTATTTGATATTTTATATATAGATACACACATACATATATATATATAGAGAGAGAAATTCTGTTCTTTCTACTTCACTGTGTATACATGGCTCCTGCCAGGCCATATCTCCTCTCCCAAACCACCAGAGCCCAGACTCCAATACCAGCTCTCCACTCCCACTAGCTCTTTGAGCCTGAGCATCTCATGTAATCTCCCTGTGACTCAGGCTTGCTGCTAGAACATGTGAGTGTATATGTCAAGCAAAAAGCAGCCAATTTCCCTGGGAAAGCCCCTAGAAATGGGGGAGCCTCCTGTCTTCGGTTCCCCCACTGGAAGGGCAGCTCCATGCCAACAGGGCCATTGCCTGCCTTTGTTCACCAGAAATACTAAGTTCTCTGTCCCTAGCACCAGAACCGTGCCCAGTATGTGGTTGGCACTCAAGCGATGCCTGCAGAATAAGCAACTCCTTCTCCCACAGTTCAAACTCAGTGACAACAGGCTGGACATTCACCAACAGATCCAAGGTCTTCATCGGATTCACCTGCTAAAACCATCTATCAACAAGCATCTGTTGGCTCATTTGCTGAGAAATAAGGCACAATGTTGAAGGGAGAAAAGGGAGATGCTACAATTCATACATAATTCTTGTTTTTTTTTCTTTCAACAATAATTGCTAACATCTTTGAGTGTCAGGTCCTTTGTGAACTATACCCTCACAACACTGCCATCATGTAAACATGTGATGATTTTCATATCGTAAGTGTGAAAACAAAGGCTTACAGTTGACAGACTCAGTCTGTTCTCAAAGGGGATTTATGCTCCATAGTGGGAACTTCTGGAAACATGCTCTTGGGTACGGGTCTGTGGCAGCTGTCAGGAGGCCTTTTTTCCCCAAGCCAAACTGTATTCAGCTTTATTAAAGATACTGTCCATCAACACTCATGGTATTTCAGCAGGACATGGGCAGACAATCATTAACAGTATACAACAACTTTCAAACTCTCTTCTTCCATGGACTACCAAAAATCAGAAAGCCACTCTAAAACCCATGAAGCTTTCAACTGATGCTCTGAACAGGGAAAGTTTAGAGTGAGGGTTGACATTTCACATTTATCACATTGTTTAACAACTTTAAATTCTGCCATTTTTATTTCACTTCCTGAAAGTCAGGGTTATCTGAAGATCCACAGTCTAAAATCAGAACAGCTGCTCTTTTGAGGGGCACCATCTCAGTGGCATCACTGGAAAGTCCAGATTGCCTGACACACTGGTAACCAATTATTGGGGTCAGGTCCCAACAGGTGCCTGGATTTAAGGGAATTAAGTCTATGCTGAAAGGCGGAAAGGAAGAAGAGGATTTGAAAATGAATGAATTTGTTTTTCCATACCACAAAGCTTTTGTGCCAAGGTGACTATGTGGTCAAAGTCAGGGAATCCCTCCTCCTGGGAGCCAAGAGGAAGTCTTTCGAAACTACAAGGGGGCTGGGCATGGTGGCTCATGCCTGTAATCCCAACACTTGAGGAGGCTGAGATGGGCAGATCACTTGAGGTCAGGAGTTTGAGACCAGACTGGCCAACATGGTGAAATTCCATCTCTACTAAAAATTAAAAAAAAATTAAAACTAGAAGGGAAAGGTGTTTTCCCCACATCAATCCAGCTTCAGAGACATTCTATTAGTGACGTATGCCCCTTCCCCAAAAAACAATAAAGTGTTCTGTGTACTAACAACATAGCTTTAAAAAGAGTAAAACAAAATTCTGATTTTTATAAAACTTGATTAAAAAAAAAGTAGGGCCGGGCACGGTGGCTCACGCCTGTAACCCTAGCACTTTGGGAAGCCGAAACGGGCAGATCATGAAGTCAGGAGATCGAGAACGTCCTGGCCAATATGGTGAAACCCTGTCTCTACTAAAAATACAAAAAAATAGCTGGGTGTGGTGGCACATGCCTGTAGTCCCAGCTACTCAGGAGGCTGAGGCAGGAGAATGTCTTGGACCCGAGAGGTGGAGTTTGCAGTGAGCTGAGATCACACCATTACACTCCAGCCTGGCGACAGAGCAAGGCTCCATCTAAAAAAAAAAAAAAAATGATAGAAAGCAGTATTTCAAACTGTGCAGCCACCAGAAGTACACAGCTTTCAAAAATGCACACACTTCCCTCGGCAACCCCAGCACCTTCGGCTTTCTGTGTGCCTCGTCTGTTTCGGCATCTCCATTTTCGGCAGGGTTATCCGCTCCTTGCCAGCGTCAACTTTTCCCTTTGGGTACCTTCTCTCCCTTCTTTGCAGGGGCCTTTTTAGGCTTCGGCTCTGGCTTCGGAGGGGCAGGTTTAGCAGACAACTTGCAGATCTACTATGTGGTTCATCCTTCACCTTGGCCTTATCTCGTATAGCATCCCCTTCAGCCGTTCTCTTGGGCATGCTGGCAACGGCGGTGGGACATGGGCACTGGGTGTGGGATGCAGCAGCGTGTGGGCTTTGGTTGGTCCAGGGATTGTTCTTGCCTTTTCTTCACACTTCTCCTGGTCAGAAGGTTTTGAGTGTCACCGGGAAGCTCAGGGTTAACCCGTTTTTTTTTGTTTTTTTTTTTTTTTTTAGGGAGGTTTTGTCTCCTCAATATGCTTTGTGCCTCCTCAAGTCAGGATACCATCACGAAAACAAGAATAGATAAATGCTGAATATCAAAAACAACAGAAAAGCATGCTCATTGATGCCACACAGATCACACCTGTGACCTGCTTCTTTCTAGCAGATTCATGTAAGACAGATGCATGATTTCTCCTCCCACATCCTGAAACCGAGCAAGGCTGAATCTTGTATTTACTACCCTTTCTGTATTTTTTAATGAAATAAGAGTAAATAGAACTTAGTAAGATGCCTCAAAATGCTTTTAATTCACTTGGGCTGCCTGCCCTTCATTCTAGGCTTCCTTGTTTATTTCATCAGAGTAAAGACAGGAGTTCATCAGAAGTCAACTTCTCAGCCACATCCTCCCTTAGGTCTGACCGCAGCTTAACAGATCTGGTGACTTTTCAGCTCTCCCACTGCCCCACCTCCCTCACCCAGTTGCTGTTCCTTAACCTTCAGGTGACAGTTTAGACACTCCAAATCTGAGACATCTTTTACAGGCCTTCATGTCTGGATTACAAGCTCGTATCATGGATAACCATATGCATCCTATACTTTCTGATTTTTTGGGACAGTTTTGCCACCCCACCTCCATCCCCAACTAGATTATAGAAGGATGCCAAACAATCTTTGTTTCAGGTACGTCCTCAGTGGCTAGCAAGTCCCTGGTGCTTAGAGGGCACTACACAACTATATGTTGATGAGTATCACACTGTAATGCAATTCTTTTTACTTCTATACCCTTATTCAGCCATTTGTGCATTAAATATTACTGAGCACCATGAACTATTTTAGTACTGGGTTTATAGCAGTTAAACAAATTCAGTTGCCAGAAGCTTATGTTTTAAAGGGGAATAGACATATAATAGACAAGATAAGTAAACCATAGCACATGTGAGGTGATGATGAGGGCTAAGAAACAAACTCAGTAGGGAACAGGATAAAGACTTGGGGGAAGGCTGCAATTTTGGGTAAAGGACCAAGGAAGGTCTCACTCAGAAGGTGGCACTTGGGTAAGAATCTGAAGAAGGTGAGGTGAAATCTGGGGGAACAGGGCTCCAGACAGAGAAGGGCAATTGCAAAGGCCCTAAGGCAGAAGCAAGCCTGGTGTGTTCAGAGAACAGCAGAGGTCAAGTAACAGGTGCATGGCACAGGATGAACAAGGAGAAAATATGTGGGAGATGAGAATAGAGATGTAATTGTGTGTTTGGGACCCGGAGATAGGCAGGCGCTGGTGCACAAGAGCCACATGTCCTGACGTGTTTTGTCAGGCTCACTCTGGCTGTTTGTTGAGCAGAAACGGAAGTGGGGTGGGGACAGAAGCAACGACACCATTTTGGAAGCCATGGTGCCATAATCCTGACAAGAGATGATGGTGCCTTGAACTGAGTTGGCATCAGCAGATGCAATTAAATTCTGAATACATTTTAAAGGTATAACAGACAGGATTTGCCAATAGAGTAAAGACACAATGAGAGTGGTCAGAGACAACTCCAAGATTTTTGGCTTGAGCAACTGGAAGGATGGAGTTGTCGTTTACGGAGTGGAGAAAGACTATGAAAGGAGAATTCATTTGAGGTATGTCAAGTTTAAGATGCCTGTTACATATCCAAGTGAAAATGTTGAGACAAACACTGTGCCGTGCTCCACAAAGGTTAACTTGTTCAATCCCCATAAGAACCTCATGAGGTAAGTAGTATTGACCCCATCTTACAGGAAAGAGACTGAGGCCTGAAGCCCGGAGAGGAAGAGTGATTTTTCCAACTTTACCTAGCTGGTTGGTGGTGGAAGTGGGGAACTGAGATTCAAACCTAAGCAATAGGGCTCCGGAATTCATGCTCTTCTACACTTTGCAAAACACACACACACACACACACACACACACACACACACACCTCACCTCACCTCATTCTAGTCACTTAAGATATTTCTTGCCATGAGCACTCATTGAGCCCATTTATGAGCCAATCACTGTGGCCAGGGACTGGAGTGCTCCAATTAGATTGGGTCTGTGTCACTTTCTGTGGGCCTGATCTTGAGGGTGGAGCCCCACATCGGTTGAGAGTAAAGCAACGGGCAGCTCTCCAGAGGAAAATCAGGGTATCGTCACCAGAAATAGGGTGAATAGATGCTGAATATATATATTTCTTAAAACCCATTCTGATATCAAATTTAGCCCATCATAGCACATGGACAAAGTTTATATATGAGCCATTCTTTATATGCATTTCAAACACCCAGAACACCAACTTGTGCCAAAATTTTCTCAAAAGATTTTCTAATAAGATGTTTACTTGATTCCCTAGGACAATTATGCTTTCCATTCTTATATTCTAACACAAAGAGGCTGAAGGTCAAATATGTCAGCTGAGGGGAGGAACACATTCTTGAATATTTAAGAAGCAACTGTGCAATGCTTTCTCAATGCAGCATTTTTCAGAGCAAGTTAAAAACAAAAGCAAACAAAAATTCCAAAAGAAAGCCCCAAATATAATTCATTGAAAATAGGGATACTGAATATCATTCACTGATTTTTTTTTATTTTACTTTATTTTTTAGAGCAGCTTTAGGTTTACAGCAAAATCCAGCAGAAAATACAGAATGTTCTCCTATTCTCCCTTCTCCCTACACATGCACAGTCTCCCCCACTATCAACATCCCACCCAGAGGGGTACATTTGTTAATATCAGTGAGCCAACATTGACATGTCATTATCACCCAAAGCCCATAGTTTACATTAGCGCTCACTCTTGTTGTACATTCTAGAGATTTCAACAAAGGTAGAGTGACGTCCACACACTATTATAGTATCATACAGAATTGTTTAACTGCTCATTCATCACTTCCTCTCTTCAACCTCAGACAACCATTGTTGTTTGTTTGTTTGTTTACTGTCACTGCAGTTTTGCCTTTTCCAGAATGTCATACAGCTGGAATCATACAATATGTAACCCTTTCAGATTGGCTTCATTCACTTAGCAATATGCATTTAAGGTTCCTCCATGTCTTTTCATGGCTTAATAGCTCATTTCTTTTTAGCACTGAATAATATTCATTTGTCTGGATGTACCACAATTTATCCATTTACCAACTGAAGAATGTCTTGGTTATTTTGTTTTGTTTCCTGACAGTAAATTTTTTTACTCTAATAAATTATAAAATTCTGCTTATTAATATTTTACTAAATAATTAGTAATCAAAGCAAAATTCAAAAGTATATTTCAGAAAGACATTCCTTCGTAAAAAGTAATAAGCTCTACAAATAATTTTTCAGGTTATAATAGCAATTGTGTGCTTATATATAATTTTGAAAAATAAGAAGAGTACAAAGAAAAAATATGACTACTTGTAACTTCAAAATTCAGAAATAAATGGCATTAATATTAATATTTTGGTGTATTATATATACATTTTCCCAGGAATTTATATCCTAAGATTTTAACTCCACATTATATGATACATAGTTTAGCTTATCTTTAAATATTCTTCCTTTTTAATTTTTTTCCTCCTGTATACATACATGGATAAATATTCTTCTGAAATAGCATTTTTATTTATTTTATTTTAAAACATATTCTAAAGCTATAATCTTTAAAAGTCATGTAGAAAAAAGTAACTCAGCTCTTTAAATTAGATTGTCAAAAACATCATCAAGAACCTAGAAATAATTTTTTTCTTTTCAAAAATGCATTTATTATACATTTCCAGATCAATAGTGTAATGCATGGTTTTTTGAAAAGTAATAGGAAAATGACCTCATGTTCATTACAGCATTATTCACAATAGCCAAGATATGAAATCGACCTAAGTATCCATTGTATTCATCAATGGATGAATAGATAAAGAAATTGTGGTACACATATACAATAGAATATTACTCAGCCATAAAAAAAGGAAATCCTGCCATTTGTGTCCATTTGGATGAACCTGGAGGACATTATGCTAAGTGAAATAAGCCTGACACAGAAAGACAAATACTATATGATTGCACTTATATGTGGACTCTAAGAAAACCAAACTCATAGCAGAGAGTAGAATGTTGATTGTCAAGAAGTTGGGGTTAGCAGAAATGCAGAAATGGTCAAAAAGTACAAACTTTCAGTTATAAGTTCAGAGAATCTAATATAAACCAAACTCATAGCAGAGAGTAGAATGTTGATTGTCAAGAAGTTGGGGTTAGCAGAAATGGAGAAATGGTCAAAAAGTACAAACTTTCAGTTATAAGTTCAGAGAATCTAATATACAACATGGGTGGTGATGGATGTGTTCATTTGATTGTTGTAAGCTTGTATACTTTGAATATATTCCACCTTTATTTTTAATTAAATATTTTTAAATGAAATAAACTTTAAATATAATAAAATATAAACAATTACAAATAAGCTTATAAAAAACATCCATAATCATACTACCTAGAGAAAATTATGTTTTTACTTACCTTTCTACTTATGTGTGTGTGTATATATATGTATATATGGGTATGTGTGTATAAAAGAAAGTTGTATACATACACACACACATGTGTATGCATGGTTTTGAATTAAGTTCTTTTTTTTTTTTTTTTTGAGATGGAGTCTCACTCCATTGCCCAGGCTGGAGTGCAGTGGCGCGATCTTGGCTCACTGCAACCTCTGCCTCCCGGGTTCAAGCGATTCTTCTGCCTCAGCCTCCCGAGTAGCTGGGACTACAGGCAGATGCCACTATGCCTGGCTAATTTTTGTATTTTTAGTAGAGATGGGGTTTCACCAGATTGGCCAGGTTCGTGATCCGCCTGCCTCAGCCTGTCTCGGCCTCCCAAAGTGCTGGGATTACAGGTGTGAGCCACCGCATCCAGCCGAATTAAGTTCTTAAAACCATCTACAAAAAAAGAAAATAGCACATAAACACGAAAATCATGTAACAAAAGCTCACTCATTCATTCATTTATACACTCAAAAACTGTGTTGAGCCTCTGCTATTTACCTGGCTGTGGGCTGGGTTCCAGGAATATAAAGACCTTCAGGACAAGGTATCTGTTCTATGCATGTCTATATTCCATCCAGGAGAAGGAATTTCTATCACATAAGAATAATTTATCACTGTGCACACCATCATGCAAGCTCAAGCACAGAAATGTGGTGGCAAAAGTGAGACAATGGTGAATTAACTAAAATTACAACTTCATCCAGATTCTCATTCATAAATTATTTTCTCATATTTTCTGTTCTGAAGCTTGGTTTTCTAGCTACCAAGCTAGCAACAGACTGGAAGATAACAATAAAGAAATTACTTTCTTGTTTTTTAGCACTTCAATACGTTCCCTGTATTATTGTATACATGTATTGCCACATACAATTTTATCTCACTTAAGTTTCATGCTCAGTTAATTTCTTTTCCTTTCCAAGTGAGAAGGTGGCACACAGGACAACACAAAAAAAGCCTCTTTCCCAGAACTGCACAGCTAGAGTAGAATTTTAAAACTCCATTTTTAACAAACAGCAATTGCCAATTTACAAAACTATACGCCCATGGAGAAACTCCGTCTCTACTAGAAATACGGAAAATTAGCCGGGCATGGTGGCACATGCCTGTAATCCCAGCTACTCGGGAGGCTGAGGCACAAGAATCACTTGAACCCAGGAGGCGGAGGTTGAGGTGAGCCGAGGTCGTGCCACAGCACCCCAGCCTGGGCATCAAGAGCGAAACTCTGTCTCAAAAAACAAAACAAAACAAAAAAACTATATGCCATACGTAATGTTTAAACAAAAATATTTTGGCTGGGTGCAGGGGCTCACACCTGTAATCCCAGCACTTTGAAAGGCCAAGGCAAGCAGATTACTCAGAAATTTGAAACCAGCCTGGGCAACATGGTGAAACCCCATCTCTACTAAAAATACCAAAAAAAAAAAAAAAAAAAAAAAAGCTAGGCATGGTGGTGCACACCTGTGGTCCCCGCTACTCATGAGGCTGAAGTAGGAGGATCACCTGAGCCCAGGAAGTGGAGACTGCAGTAAGCCAAGATCACACCACTGCACTTCAGCCTGGGTAAAAGAGACCCTATCTCGAAAAATAAATAAATACATGTATAGTATATATTTATATATTATATATTTATTTATGCATGCTTACATATATAAGGAAAAATTATGTCTTTACCAGACAACTATTAATTCATTTATTCAATTTATTTAATAAATAGCTTTAAGTTTACCATACGTCAGCACTGGATCAGCGATGAACAAACCAGACAAAAATCCCTGCCCTCAGCTACTTTGGAAAATAATCTGGCAATTCCTCAAAATGTTAAGCAGAGTGAACATGACCTGGGAATTCCACTCCTGGATATCTACCCAAGAGATACGAAAACATATGTTCACACAGAAATGTACACGAAGGTTCATAAAGGCATTATCATAATAATTGGAAAACAGAAACAACCCAAATGCCCTTAATGGATGAATGGATAAACAAAATGTGATATGTCCACACAGCAGAATATTATTGAGCCAAAGAAAAAAAATGAAGTGCTAACACATACCACAACATGGACGTACCTCAAAAACATGCTAAGTGTTAAGAAGCTAGTCACAAGATGTAACATATTGTATAATTCCACTTACGTGAGATATCCAGAATAGGCAAATCCACGGAGACGGAAAGTAGATTAGAAGTTCCCTAGGGCTGGATGGCGGGGAATGAGGAGTGACAGCCCAGTAGGAATGGGGTTTCCTTGGGGTTGAGAGGAATGTTCTAAACTTGTATGATAGTCACAAAACTGGATATACTAAAAACTACTAAATCATATACTTTCAGGGTAAATTTTATGTTTGTAAATTCGATCTCAAAAAAAGATGTTAAACAAAATCCCTCTTTGCATAGGGTTTATAGTTTCTGGTGTAACTCCTTTCCATTTTTCCTGGTTCTGATGTGAAGATAGCCTATTCCAGATTTGATGCCACTGGGTAAATACTGGGAGTGGAGGGGGGGAAGAAAAGGAGAAAGCAGGGTATTGAGCATTTATTAATTTATGGTAATATCCAACTAAATAGTAGCTCTTTGGTGCTGTACCCCATGATACCCCCTGTCACAGAAACAGGGAAAATTGTTTCCATTGGCAGAATAGTCATACGCTGCCTCTTACCAACTTTTAGGAAGAGAAAGAAGGAATGAGGAAGAAGAAAGGGGGTGGAAGAGAAGTGAAGAAGTGAGAAAAACAGGAGGAGGAGGAGGAAGTTAGAGAAAGAAAAAGAAAAGAGGAAAAAAGAAAATAGATGAGAAGTTAAGGTAGAGGAAAATGAAGGAGGAAATGAAGCAGAAACATTAACTGAGCATTTACTAAGTGCCAAACACCATACTGGGGTGTTTCTATACACTGTGTTATCAAATCTGCAAAATAACCCCATGAGGTAAATATTCTTACTGTACCTGTTTTACAGCTTTGAAAACTTGAGTGTGGTGAATACAGCATTTTCAGAGGTACCACTGCTGGGAGTTCTACCAGTCAGCCCTTGAGCAGCACATCCATCTTCTTTCGCCCAGAAATCTGGGTATTGGGCTCCATAGTGGACCAGTAGTATAATCTGTGTTATTGTTGGCTCTTTCCTTAGTCCTTCCCCATCCCTGAGATGCTTGAGCTTCCTAATATTCTGTAATATACACCAGGAGATAGTTTTGATATACATAACTAGGAATTTTGCCTATGGCAGACAGAGGTCAGATAACTTAACTGAGGACACACAGATATATGTGGTGGAAATGGGACTTGATCCCTGTCCACCTGATTCCAAGCATTGACTCTTAGCCATGATTTCCTACAAAAAGCACTGAGGTGTGTAGGCCATAGCTCCGTGATCCACCCGCAGTGAAGACAACACCAGCATGCGGGTTGTGGTTCAGGTGGGAAACGTTTTGTTCTGTTTCATTCTATAGAACTTTGTAGGCATAGACACCAAATACTTTATACATACTAAAAGTTAATTAATTGATCTTAAATAATACTGCATACTCTCACTTAAATGAAGAATCTAAAACAATCACACTCATAGAACCAGAGAATAAACTGGTGGTTACAGAGGCTAGAGGGTGAGGGTATTAGGGAGATGATGAACAAGGTACAAAAATCTCAGAAGGAATATGGGGTTTTTTTTTGAGATCTATTGCATAGTGTGGTGAACATAGTTAATAAACAGTATTGTACATTTCAAAATTGCTAAGAGAGTAAATTTCAAATGTTCTCATGACAAAAAATGCTAAGGATATGATTTCATTCTTTTTTATGGCTGCATAGTATTCCACATATTTTGTAGCAACATGGATACAGCTGCAAAAGATGTAGCTTAGGATAATGGAGGGCATTGTCCTAAGTGTATTGATGCAGGAACAGAAAATCAAATGCCACATGTTCTCACGTTTAAGTGAAAGCTAAACATTGAGTACACATGGACATAAAGATGGAAACAATAGACGCTGGGGACTACTGGAGGAGAGAGGGTGGAAAGGGAGGGAGAGCTGAAAAACCAGCTATCAGGTACTATGCTCACTACCTGGGTGATAAGATCATTAGTATACCAAACCCCAGTGACACACAAATTGCCTGTGTAACAAACCTGCCCATGTACCCCCTGAAACTAAAATGAAAGTTGAAAAAAATGCTAAATATTTGAGGTGACGTGAGGTGATGGATATGTTAACTAGCTTAATTTAATTATCCTACATTATCTATGTATATATACATAGATATATACTCTTAAATATAAGGAGTATATATCTTTGAAGGAGTCTTTTTCGTCTCACCCAAACTGAGTACAGATCTGTGGATTAATCAAATTAACTCTCAAATGACAACATGGATGTTAAGATAAATTTCCTTATTTGTGTCTAACCTGGGGAAAAAATTAATTGTATGTCTATAGAAAGAAAATATGTACATATGTTATAAATTATAACATCACTTTTTACCCAGAAATATACACAATTATAAATTGTCAATTTACAATAAAAATTGTTATTAAAAATGTTGATGTTATTGGGTTTTTAAAACATTAAACATTTATTGTTTAAGAAAATCCCACCGGGCACAGTGGCTCATGCCTGTAATCCCAGCACTTTGGGAGGCCAAGGAGGGCGGATCACCTGAGGTCGGGAGTTCGAGACCAGCCTGACCAACATGGAGAAACCCTGTCTCTACTAAAAATACAAAAATTAGCCAGGTGTCGTGGCGCATACCTGTAGTCCAAGTTACTTTGGAGGTTGAGGCAGGAGAATCACTCGAACCCAGGAGATGGAGGTTGCAGAGAGCCGAGATTTTGCCATTGCACTCTAGCCTGGGCAACAAGAGCAAAACTCTTTCTCTAAATAAATAAATAAATAAATAAATAAATTTTTAAAAAAGAAATTCCCTATAAAGGATTCTCTGTAATATTAATGGAAAGAAATGGTGAAGAGGGAGTGAAGTTGAGGAGAAGTTTTCTTTAACGGGGGACCACTGTTCAGAACAGTCCGGGAGATGTGTGCTTTTGTCCTCTTTATAGACAGGAAGATCATTATTCTGCTCAGCCAAGGTCACAGGACTAGGACAGTGGAGCTGGTATTTGACCTTGGGCCCACAAAAATACACTGCAGTTTGTGCAGGGAGAACCAAACGGTCTACCTCCACCCTTCTGGGTTCTTTGGCAGGGCTATGAATTAAATCGGCATATAAGAGATTAGCAAGAAAAAACTATGTTTAACTACACATGTTGGCACAGGGGTCCCGCGAAAATATGAGAGTTGAAGAAAGACCAGATGATTGAAGCTTATATAGCAGCCTGAGCTACAGAAAGGAATAGAAGGAGCTTGGGGCCTCTGGGGGTGGTAGAGACAAGCTATGGGAAGGGGAGGGAGGAAATATAAGGTGAATAAAAGTTTGTCTTGTTATGCAAATAAAGTATCTCAGGTAATAAAAATTGTCTAGGAACAGCCCTCTTCCTGATACAGATAGTTTTACTAATATAGATTTCTTTTACAAGAAACGTAACTTTCAATTTACATTAGGCATACATTTCTTTTACAAAGGCAGCTTTTCAGAGATACTCCTGAGTCTGCAGTTTATCTGAATAACCAGCTTGAAATATGCCAAGAAGTGTATTTTGGGGTGGCACATCTTGTCTCCCACAGTATGTTTTGAGGTGGTGCATCCTGAGCCCCAACAAATGAGCATCTTGGAAAGAGATATGACTGGCCACTGCACAGCCAGGGCACAGAAAAATGTGAATAGCACTCCAAACCTCACCCTCAAAGGCCACTAGGGGGAAAAACAGCTCTCCACAGCGCAACATACCTGCTAGATGTTACAATAACCCAAGCCTATGATGATGGCCTGAGTCATTCATAGAAGATATACCCATTAAGGGCATCATCTTCATGAAACTAGTTATATGCAACACGTCCTATGTCAAAATGTTTCTCAACATTTGTTAACCTATCGAACACATTCTCAACTAATCTCCACCCAGGTCAAGAAAATGTGATTCAGTGTCACTTCCTGAGTCTGGCTGGTATTGCAAAATACAAAATTCAACATTTTTTCAAACACATCTCACCCCCAGACCTGCCATTGGCATGCACATCTTTAACCACAAACCACATAATTGAAAATGAGAAAGAAAACTCTCCTCTGGCTGGGCGCTTCATTGGACTAGCCAGGTGAGACCATCTCTGAGGGTCTTTGACAGTTCAGTTTTACTGCATAATCTGTTTTCAAGACCCTTTAAAAGACTACATTGTCTAGTACTTTTCTTTTATGAGAAGAGCTTCCCCCAACCCACTCTGCTGTCTTCTAGCAAAAACACCAGAAAGTCAGTTTTCTCCCCCTTGTTTTGTTGTTGTTTTTGTTGTTCGTGGTGGTGTGTTTTGTTTTAGTTTTATTTTTTCAAATCCCACGGTTATTTTCAAAATGAAGATCTAGCTTACTGTGTAATTTTTAAGTTTATGTTTATGTTGCAGAGACTGGGAGAACTGTTTAGTCACCACCTTGAGAACCTTAGCATCATCTATCAGTTTACATGGTACTTGCCCTGTGGAGGAATTCAGAACTCTCAGATTGTTTTACCTTTAGTCCCTGGAAGCTTTGGACTATTGGAATATAAGCTGGAATAAGAAACTCGTTGATTTGAAAGTGGAGTGAAGTGACTATCTGTCTAATAACCAGATGGTCAAGTTTTTTTTTTTTTTTTCAAATAGGGTTTTCAGAGTACACAAATGAGCACACACTCACACACTCACAGATGCATAAACACTCTAAGACATTCATCACCGGTGGTAACCATCACTCTACATCGACTGAAGGTTACATCTGGACTCAGCATTTCTTTTTCTTTGGGGATTTTCACCCATAAATAATATGCAGTTGTTCAATTTATTGCTAAACTACAGAGATCCAGCGAAGAATGAATACATTAATATTGCAAATGCATTTACTCTTTGACTCATTGACCCCATTTCTAGGAATTCAACCTACAAATATCTCTGCCCACGTGAAAGATAATAAATATACCAGATTAGTCATTGCAGCATTGTTTATAAGAGAAACTGGCACCGGGCGCGGTGGCTCACGCCTGTAATCCCAGAACTTTGGGAGGCCAAGGTGGGCGGATCAAGAGGTCGGGAGTTCGAGACCAGCCAGACCAACATGGTGAAACCCCGTCTCTACTAAAAATACAAAAATTAGCCAGGCCTGGTGGTGCACACCTGTAATCCCAGCTACTCAAGAGGCTGAGGCAGGAGAATCACTTGAACCCGGGAGGTGGAGGTTCCAGTGAGCTGAGATTGCACCACTGCACTCCAGCCTGGGTGACAGAGTGAGACTCCATCTCAAAAAAATAAAAAATAAATAAAAAAAGAAGAGAAACTGATTGCAAACAACCTGAATGATGTTCCTAACAGGGGTTGGGTTAAATAAATTACAAAACATCTCTCCCATGGAATATTATGCAGCTGTAAAAAATAAAGTGAGGAATCTCTGTATGTATTGATATAGAATAATCTCCAGGATGTACTATTAAGGAGTACAAAGTATTTTGTATTGAATGTTTCCTTTTGTGTAAGAAAAGGTAGGGAATAATAACGTGTTATTATGTGTATGTATGTGCTTGCATTTTTGCAAAGAAACCCTAGACGGATCTACATGAATCTTTAAACAAGTAGTCACCTGAATAAGAGGTGTGGGACCAGAACAGGGGACAGGAGTGGGAATGAGTTTTTTTCATAGTGTTTTATTTTTAAGCCATGTGTATATATTACCTTTTCAGAAATAACATAAAAATCACCAAATGTAATCTAAAACAAATCTATATACTTAAATTACAAAAATGGACCATTGGGAAAGAGCCCATTTTTTCCATCTTATCAGGCATGCTTATCGAATACTTCAATTGGAAATTCAACAAAATAAAGTTTGTGTGCAGCTACATCTGACGTTGATTCTTTATCTCATTCAAAACCACACAGTGCTGAAGCAACATCCTTCCTCTCAGCATTCATGCTTCTGCTACCACCCACGGGCACTGAGTTCACAGCCAGCTCACAGAAGGTAAGAAACTACACACAACCCTTAGAGAGGAGACAATCTTAGATATGCGCATGCTTCAGAGAAGAACATCTGGAAATTCTGCAATGTTCCTGAACTCAACATACCCCTGTTTCCTTGGGTCCTTTTAGGCCAGGGTTCACAATGGGGTCACACTAATCCTCACAACCTCTATTTTAGCAGCTCATGAAGCCTCTATTTTTCTGCAGAACACCTTCCCCTTTCAAAGAGCCTCCCTCTCAATATTTCCGGGGGTCTTCGCAGGGATTATCTCATCTGTACTCGAAAAAGCTGCCCACAGTCCCGTGACCTCCATCATGGTTTCCCTCTCTTCTCAATCCCCACTGGTGATACACACGAAGAAGCTGTGGCCTCACACCCCCGACTTGGCCTTCCAGATCCTCCAGCCTCTCCCTTTGGCTCTCTGCCTTGGATCCAGCCACAGTAGGCTCTCCCAAAGGAAGGCGACTAAGGTCCGGTTATCCATTTCCTCAGCTGGCTTCCTCCCTGCAGGGTTGCCTCAGGCTACTGGGTTCCTTGACAGAGGCCACTGCTCTTCTCAAGATGATCTCCCCGTGGGACTCTCTCCTTCCAGATTCCCATGACCTCCCTATTGCCTCACTCCGTGGGGCCTTGGTGCATCTCTGTACACATCAAGGCTTGGCAGATAGTCCCTATTAAACCTCCTCCGGATTTTCCTGATTTGAGTGTGCCATCTGTGTGTCTGGATGGGGCCTGACCAATTTGGACTCTCCCTGCCTGCAAGGCAGTTTATGTATGTCCCATCATTGCCTTTGGTGGGCACCATCTCTGTGAACCTCCAGCTGTGCCATGGCTGGGCCACACTTAGAGAGCTGGGTCCTATCCCAATACTATTTGTGGCTCTGTGTCTCGTAACATTCTTAAAGACCCTACTCTTTCTCCTTAGGGCTCACCTAATGGAGAGGGATGCTACTAATAATTATGCAAGGACAAAGGACACCCACTGGCGCGATCATGAGCCATTCAGGATGTTTGGTTTCTACATATATACACAGGAGCGCACACATACATAACAAATCTCTGCTACAGATATGATGGATACCTTCTAATCCTTCTCCCTTTTCCAGATCAGCTTTATCTGAAAATAATCCCCCCCACAAATGGACTTCTGAAAGCCCCATGCTATCAGCTGTGATGTATCTGAGCCCCAGAGATAGACACAGCTGAGACAAAGGCTGGAACGTATCTAATCTGAAATTTTAGAAGAAGAATGCAGCGTGGTGTATTTTGGATATGACATTTATATCAGAGAGATGAAGATGGAGGGTGATATATTGCCAGATGAAATGCTAAGAGGACAGCCACTTTATCTTCTTAGTGATTTATATTTAAATATTTCTTAATGATTTATATTTCTTAGTGATTTATATTTAAATATTTCTTAGTGATTTATATTTAAATCACTTTATCTTCTTGGTGATTTGTATCTTCTTAGTGATTTATATCTTCTTAGTGATTTATATTTACTATTTACATTATCAACCAGCATCAATGTGCAGTGGCCAGAAGTCTCTCTCCAGTGGGCCTTTACTGGCCTTCCATCTCATTCCAACAAAAGCCAGTGAAATAGCCTGCAAGGCCTGACCTGATCTGACCTGTTTCCTTCCCTCACCTTGATCCTGCCATCCTGGCCTCCTTGCCGTTCCTCAAATAGTTCAGACACATGGCTACCACGGGGACTTGGTTTCTGCTCCTTCTGCTTGAAATGTTCATTCTACAGATATAAGAATGGCTTGGGAGGCCGAGGTAGGTGGATCACCTGAGGTCAGGAGTTCGAGACCAGCCTGACCAACATGGAGAAACCCTGTCTCGACTAAAAAGACAAAATTAGCTGGGCATGGTGGCACATACCTGTAATCCCAGCTACTCAGGAGGCTGAGGCAAGGGAATCACTGGAACCCAGGAGGCAGGGGTTGCAGTGAGCCGAGATCGCACCATTGCACTCCAGCATGGGCAATAAGAGCGAAACTCTGTCTCAAAAAAAAAAAAATGAATAGCTTGATTCCTTCACTCCTTCAGATATTTGTTTAAACATCATCTTCTCAATGAGGCCTATCCAGACTTCTCATTTAAAACCATAGCCCCCAGCCTAGCTTTCCATGTTGTATTATTTCCTGGAGCATGCATCACCTTCGAAAATACAATTTATTCCTTATACAAGCTATTTATTATCTCCACCCACTAGAATGTGCACTATAAGAACATATGCACAATTGCCCATTTACTGAGTGGATCCTAGCACTTAGAAGAACACCTGGAACTCATAAACACACTATGATATCTGTTTAATGAATTAATGATCAAAGCACAAATCTGATCATACACCTCTCTTGTCAAAGTTTTTTAATCTTTTATGGTTTTCCTTTGCTTTCAGGACAAAACTAAATCTCCTTAGCATGTTTATAAAATGGCAATAATTCATTTTCTAGTCTTATACAAGCCACGTTCCCCACTGCCATGAGTTGTTGCAAGAAATAAATTGTTATAATACACGAAGGAGAAGTGCTGGGTTTTGTGTGCTGTGATGAGAAAAGAGACTGAGACATAAGCATATTAAGATGAAGAAATTAGTGACTAAAGTGTATATTTATATACATTATACACAGTACATCTATACATAGATGTGTATACATAGATATATACATAGATGTGTACATACCGTAGGTGGATGTATACAGTATATCTATGTATATCTATATCTAAGATATACATATACTATATAAATATAGCTCTATAGATATACATAGATATAGTGTATACACATAGATCTATATACATAGATATAGTGTATATCTATATACACTGTATACACAGTAGTGACTATGATGTATATATCTAGATCTCCACTATGTAGGAAGAGTATTGAATCTTCCCAGCAGCCTCCCTTTATGGACCAGTGCTACCTTTCTTTTGAGGAATTGCTTCTCTTCCTCTTCTGAATAAAAATATCTGTCTTCTTTCATGGTACCACCTCCCTGATCACAGTTAGTCAATTGTAATAGTCAACCCAGCTAGCCATGGTCATTGGCCCATGGTGGTCATGTGACTCCGGCCCTGCCAATCAGAATGTTCCCTGAGGTATTTTTCAATTAAAGGGGATTATAAGGGGAAGTTATTTCAACTCACAGGCCTAACCACTGCACACACTATGCACTTTTCTACCTTGTAAAACTCCACTCTTGCGACAAATTAATTCATATATCCCCTCCTCTTTAAAATCTTCTCGAACTTGCTCACTCACCTGCCTATCCACTCCGTGCACCACCCCTGCTGTAGTGTAAGTGTAGTGCATGAACTCTGTTACACCTGATTCATGCCTCTGGTAGCCCTGTCTTCTCAATTAAATATTACTGTTTGCCTTCTCCAAACACTGGGCAGAGAGCTACTTGAGGATAGAAAATCATGTGGATTCACCTTTGTATTTCCAGAACCTACTATAATGAGTTTTGGCTGATATTGCACACCATTCATAGTGGACCACCTGATAATTTTTTCTTGATCAGTACTGACCAGTAGAAATATAATATGAGCCATGTATAAAATTTTACATTTTTATAAGTAGCTATATTATTAAGGAACAAAAATAACCCAGTTACAATTAATGTTAAAATATATTTTAATTAACCTAACATATCCAAAACAAGCATGATCATTTCTACACGTAATCAATATAACAATTATTAATGTGATATTTTATATTCTTTTATCTTTGTACTAAGTCTTTGAAATATGGTGTTCATTGTACACTTACAGCCCATCTTAGTTGGCACTAGCCACACCTCAAATGCTCAGTAGCTGCAAGTATTTTGTGGCTACCATACCGGACAGCATAGTTCTGGATAGTAGTTCCTTGAGAGCAACATCTGTCTTATTCACCTGGTTCTCTTTCACAGATAATTAATAAACCTCTCTCTAGTTCTAAGCAGAGACATATTAAAAGTCTTCCACCTGAAGGGATGGGAATGAATTGCCAAATGCTCTTTGCTTCTGTTGAGTGAAGTAAGCCAGGGCCAGAAAAACAAACATCACATGTTCACACTTATTTGTGAGATCTAAAATTCAAACCTTGCCGGGCACAGCGGCTCATTTCTGTAATCCCAGCACTTTGAGAGGCTGAGGCTGGTGAATCACCTGAGGTCAGGAGTTTGAGACCAGCCTGGACAACAGAGTGAAACCAAATCTCTACTAAAAATACAAAAATTAGCCGGGCATAGTGGTGGGCACCTGTAATCCCAGCCACTCAGGAGGCTAAGGCAGGAGAATCTCTTGAACCTGGGTGGCGGAGGTTGGGCAGCAAGAGCAAAACTCCGTCTCCAAAAATAAAATAAAATAAAAATCAAACCATCTGAACTCATGGACATAGAAGGTAGAAGGATAGTTGCCAGAGGCTGGGAAGGGTAGTGAGGGGATGAGAGGTAGGTGGGATGGTTAATGGATACAAAAAAAAAAAAAGAATGAATAAGATCTACTGTTTGATAACACAATAGGGTGACTATAGTCAATAATAACTTAATTGTGTATTTTAAAATAATTTACAAAGTGTAATTGGATTGTCTGTAGCTCAAAGGATAAATGCTCGGGGGGGTGAATACCCCATTTTTCATGATGTGCTTATTTCACATTGCATGCCTGTTTCAAAACACCTCATGTACCTCATAAATATATGCTACTATGTACCCACAAAAAAGATATTTCAAATAATAAAAAATACTCTTTGCTGTCATTTGCTCGTGAATGCCACATGTGCCACCTTTCAGGTTTGTTATGCTGCTAAACAGGGAAGCTCTTTAGTTCTAATTGAAGAAGTTATTTCCGGAGGTATTCTTTGCTTTGAAAAAATAATAAAATTACCAGGACAGTGATAGAATAGTAACTCTTCATTCGTGAAGGCAGATCTGTAGCAATAATGAATTTTGAGGTAGAGGCAAAATTGAAAGGATCCCAGAAAAGATCCCCTGAATAAAGTAAAATAACAACAACAACAACAACAAAATCCAGACTCTCAACTGGGAAGCATTTGGATCAAGTGACAGAAAACCCACTCGTAGCAGAAAGTGCTGGCGTCTCGTGCTTATCCATCTTGGCAATGACCATTTCTGGACCCATCCTCTCAACTTCCAATGGGAAGCACCTGTGACTGCCTGAGAGTCTTCTCTGACTTCCAATATCTGGTCTGCCCCCACACGGGGCAGCCTGGAAGTGTCAGGAATTAATATCCTCCCTGGGAGCGCCATCAACCAATGACTGGCAGGAATGGAGGATAGAGACCTCAGCTTCCCCATGTCTTTGATTAATTAACTCTGACAAATGTGCTACACAGTCAGCCAAAGGTCCCCGCAGGATTAAGCTCCAGTTGCCCTCAGTGACAACTTGCTTGGTAACGCATCCTTTATGGGCTGCTTCCCTCCTTCGTCTCATCTTCCCTTCCTCTGGTGTGCTGTGGCATTTCAGTCACTGCGACTCTTGCGTGAAGTGAACTATGATGGAAGAAAGAGAAACAGATGCACTGACTTACATGCTATTTATAGTAACTGAGAGATGTCATAAAATGGTAATGATAAGGAATGTAGAATTAGCTGTTGCTTTCCACTACCATCATGTGCTGACGGAAGAAAACAACAGGATCAGATCAACTACCAACTACCAACTCGGGTGTAGTGTGAAGTCAGAAGACCTCAATGGCCCTCAACATTGGAGAAGCCCCTCACCTCCTGCAGCCAGAGGGCAGACTGTGTGAAAATCCTACAAGCACAGCATGTTCATTGTGATCACAGCAGAATAATCAAGAAAACTTGGTCTCTATTCCCATCCCTGGCAGATGTCCTTCATTAAAGTCAAGGCCTTGGTGGGGAAGGAGTAAGACCCTGAGATGGGATGGGGACATCTTTGCCTATGTAATGGCAAACCTTGAAACCCTAGATTCCCATGACCCCCCGGTGAGTTGGCAGGAGTCGCTTTCTCCTCCCTTACTGAAGGATAGCAGCCCCCTTTGCCTGGAGACTGTGCACAGCCTTGCATTGCAAGAGGTTGCTTGCCTTCTTCAGAACCTGGCTCCCTTCACTGCTTCTAGACGAATAACTAAGCTCCAGTATCGGCACCATGCTCCTGGGAAGTACTGTCCCTTATTTTAGAGAAAGGGGATTGTTAACCAAAAGAATTGTAGGATCTGCCTAAATATATGTCAGGAATTGTGAAAGCATGCATGAGAATGGTGTTGGACTGATAATGGTGGTACGTAATACACAAGACTGGATAAGAAAGAATGAATTGATAAAAGGGTACTCTCTCATGACTCAAAATTTAATGACCTGGCAAGGCACTTAGAGCTGGTCCTAATAAAACTGTTGAAATGGCTCATTGAAATCTGGAGAAAAGAAGGCCTGAAATAAATGAGATAAGATTGGCCGGACATGGTGTCTCATGCCTGTAATCCCAACACTTTAGGAGGCCAAGGAAGAAGGATTGCTTGAAGCCAGGAATTTAAGACCAGCCTTGGCAATATAAAAAGACCACATCTCTACAAAAAATAAGAATTTAAAAGATTAGCTGGGCATGGTGACTTGTGCCTGTAGTCCTAGCTACTCAGGAGACTGGGGAAGGAAGATCACATGAGCCTAGGAATTTGAGGCTGCAGTGAGCCATGATGGAACCACTGTGCTCCAGCCTGGGAGACGGTGAGAACTTGCCTCTAATAAATAAATTAATGTTTTTAAAAACTAGATAAGATTTATTTACTACTGTGCTTCAGCTCAGGGAGATAAGCTTACTCCAAAGAATGACATAGAATAACATAGCCAGCTGACAATGTTTCCAGGACAGTCCAAGAAGATGCTCTTCATTAAAACAGTAAAGAATGTGATAGTGATGGGGGTACTGGCTTCACGGAAAAGCTCCAAAGTGGTTTATATTCTGAAGGCCAGGATTGATGGTAGCGATATCATTATGGGACTGGGGTTCCTAGTACCAAGAAGCAAAATAGGATTCCGGAATAGTGGAGGCTTGGTGGCAGCAAGGCAGCCATGACTACTACAATGGCATAAAGGCAGCATGGCAAACAGGGGCCTGACAGGCACAAATCTGAGACTGTGGTTAATATATCCCATGGTTCCTAAGAGCTCTTAGATGTGCAATTGATAAGGATATTGTTTGACCTTTACAATCAAAAGTGATCAAGAGCAAGAGAACCAAATGTTGATGATGTCAGCTACCACAATGGACTATCACAGTCTGATACCCAGTTCCCAGACTGGTGTCTGGAACCTCAGGCCCAGATTTAATCACTTAAGGGAGAGGAAGAGGCCTGTAAGCCACAGCAAGCATATAACGTAGTGATTCTCCCAACCCTTCCCCAAAGGGACCCATACCCATTTATTGGAGTTCCTGTGCATTTGGAGGAATGGAAATACTCAGATCTTCTGATGGCTCATCACAGAGTCTGAGCTGTCACTGCTACAAGACCCAAAACATAATCATGGGCCCCCTCAGTTAATTAAGGACTTACTGAGGCTAGATGACAAATGGACTCCAGGACTAAGTTTATCAGGACCCATACTGTGATAATTTCCCTAGCCCCCTCTCACATTTGTTCTTTGACCTGTGGAGTAAGAGCCATTATAGTAGGAAAGATGAAGTAAACACCCTTGAAGGTGACCACCATTCCAGAGCAATATCACATCCTAGGTTTCTATGGTTTGAATGTTCCCTCCAAACTTATGATGAGATTCACTTGTCACAGTAACCATATTAAGGGGTGGGGCCTTTAAGAAGCAGAGCCCTCATGAAGAAATTAACGGTGTTATCACAGGATCGGGTTGGTTATTGCAGGGGTCCTGGTAAAAATGATGAGTTTGGCACACTTCTCTCCCTGCCTCATGCACATGTTTCTTCACTTTGCTATGCCTTCTGCCATGGAATGGCCCCACCAGATACTAGTGCGATGCTCCTGAACTTCCCAGTCTCCAGAACTGTGAGAAATGTTTCTTGTCTTTACAAATTACCCAGTCTATGGTATTATGTTATAGGAGCAGGAAATAAACTAAGACACAAGTGTAATGCAAGGGCTTGGAACCACCCTTAGAGACTCAAAAAAGAAAGAACAGTGTGGTGATTTCATCATATCCTCCTTTAATTCATCAATCTAACCCCTGGAAAAAAACAAACACTAAATGGACTATGTCAGATAATTTAGCCAAGTGGTAGCCCTAGTTCGCAGTTGCAGTACAAGATGGTGGTATTTTATGACAGCAAATTATCACAGCCTTTGACTCTTGGTATACTGCAAATACCTTATTTTCAATCTCCTTTGGGAAGAAGAATAAGATGCAGTTCATTCACCTTGACTATGCAAGTAACTCACCATCTGGCCCAAGGGCTACATTAGCTCTACTCTCTTCTATCCCTGTGTAGTCTAAAAGAACCTTAATCTTTGTCTAAACATTCTATATAACATCAGTCTTGCCCCTTATATTGATAACATCATGTTAACTAAAATTAGTAATCATAAGGTGGCAAGTCTTCGAGATGCCCTATTAAAACACATGCAGGCCAGAGGGTGGGAGATAAACCCTACAAAGATTTGGGACTGAGATTATAGTGAGCCAGTGGTCTGGGGACATTCCAGAGCATCCCCTACAAAATAAAGGATATGTTATTTCATCTTCCACCTCCTACCACTATGAAAGAAGTACAGCCCATGGAAGTTTTCTCTGGATTTTGAAGACAGCGCAAGCCACATTTGGGAATATGGTTCTGATCCATTAATCGTGTAACTCAGAAGGCTCTTGATTTTGAATGACCTCAAGAACAAGAGAGGGCTCTGCAGACAGTCCAGAACCTGGATCTTGACATTTCAGCCATATTACCTAGAGGAAACTATGATTTTAAAGGCAGGGCCAACTACACAATTTTGGTGGCAATGCAAAATGAAAACGTGAAACACTGTTCAAAAAGCAGAAAAAAAAGTACAGCTAAGCTAAACATATTAAAACAACACATTTTCCTTTAAAAATATTATATTACTGACAAAATGTAATCAGAGTAATAGTTATGAATAACAACATAAACCTACAAATTGCAAGAAAATATTGGTGTCATAATTTTATATTTGTATATAATTCAATGTATAATATATAATTTTATATGACATAGTAAATAATAATACTTTCTTAATGTGACACCTTTATTTATTATGAGGTTTCTCTAATTCATTCTTCTGTAAATTTATTTATTAGGTACCAAAATTTATGCTTTTTGAAACTTCATTATTGATCAATATAATTGAAAGTGATATCAAACACATTTATAACCTGCGGTGCAGATAATTTTAATAATTTTAAATTTTGGAAGAATTTTCTGCTAATACAACTGTTACTGAAATGCTAAACATGTTTTATAGCATTGGAATAAATCTGAAAAAATATTTCATTATATAAATTTTAGCACGTCTAGAAGCGATGACTTACAGAAAATTTTTTCCAAAAAATTTAACTCTTCATACAAATCAGTTCTGTGTAACTCTGAATTTTTATTTGAGCTTTGAACATTCATTATCCTTGTTTTTAACACGATTTTCAACTTTACATAATTTTTGTAATGGCTGGTTTTAACAAGTGACTTGCAACAAAATTCATGAAAATTGAACAATCAGCCCTCCTGAGTGGGTATAAGCCAGCTCCAGCGCTCCTCTGTCCCTAAGCCTCACGATTACAGTGTCCATCTTATGATATTGGCCAAAGGGAGAGAGTCTTGGAGGTGCTGCTTATTGTTGAACTTTCTTTTGGAATGTGATATGGTTTGTCTGTGTCTCCACCCAAAATCTCATCTTAAATTGTAATCCCCATAATCCCATGTGTCAAGGGAGAGACACCAGGTAGAGGTGATTGGATCATGGGAGCGGCTTCCCCCATGCTGTTCTCCTGATGGTGAGTGAGTTCTCACAAGATCTGATGGTTTTATAAGTGTTTGGTGGTTCCTCCTGTGTCATTCCCTTTCCTGCCACCTTGTGAAGGAGGTGACTTGCTTCCCCTTTGCCTTCCACCATGATTTGTGAGTTTCCTGAGGCCTCCCCAACCATGCAGGACTCTGAGTCAATTAAACCTCTTTCCCTCAGAAATTACCCAGTCTCGAGCTGCTCTTTATAGCAGTGTGCGAATGGACTAATACAGAAGGTATGGGAGAAAGCAGGGAAAGGAATCTGTAGGCAGACTGCCATAAAGGAACCACTATTCTTTTCACTTAAATTCAGCTATGGGTGTAAGTCTTCTTTCTTCCTCATCTGTATACTACACAGAGGCCCAGAAGGTGAAGGGATTAGTCACAGGTCCAGAAAAGGAAAAGATAAGAGGACAAGATCCCATCCCCCAAGGAAAGAAAGACTCTAATGCAGAGGGAGCAGGAGCTGTGATGGAGACAGCCATTGCCTCTCTCACCCTCCATTCCCATCCCTCGGCTCAAGAAAGGCAGACGTAGCAGAGTGGGACAGATGCCGTTTATTGGTCTGACCAGCGACCCTAATGGAAGGCTCAGACAGAGCCTCCTATCAGTCATGGCTCCCATCTTCCCTTTCCTGGGAGCTCATGACTCACACCAACAGAAAAGAGTGTCTTGAACAGGGGAGGCAAAGCCAAGGTAAAAATCTCAGAGTTGGGATACAAGAGGGGCTCAGGATGATGTAGAACCTGTGAGATTGTTAGGCCATCCAGATAAAACGTCCATCAGGGCAGAAGAGAGACTGTTTCCCTGCACAGACCACTCTGCCCTTGCCAGAAATAGGAGGGGCAGGAGGAAGAGCTTCCCCCAGAGGCTCCCAATTGGGCCCTTTGTACCATCAGCATCTCCCAGATGTTGCCCTCAGCTTCCTTAACATTCTGCTCTAGGTAGGATTTTTTTCTGTTTTAGTTATTTAATTTTTTTTTCTTCTGCTATTTTCTGACTTTCTAACAGCTTATTGTGAACTGCCTCCTTGGATTGAAGAATAAACATTCTTCATCTTCATACATATATCCTACACCTGCAAATAGATTAGTCTCATCCACCGAAGTCATGATCCCTGCATCTGTAAGATGTGCATGCTTTTTTGTTCTTTTTAGCTGTTTGGTCGGTATGTCTGTAAGCTTCACCTTCTGATGAGTGTCAAAAACTTTGGCTTGAAGCTCTGTGAAGATCCATGGCGGTTACCATCTTGGTGTCTGAATTTTATTTTAAATGTAAAATTATGCAAGGGAATTTTGATGTTTCCTCTGACATTGTAACTTGTGGAAGTTGGTGCAACAAACTGAAAGTGGGTTCATAATTTTCACATACTTCAAAAGGTCTGTTTATGCATCCTTTCACTGTACCTTAAATTATAAAGAAAAATTAATTTCAAAACTGTCCTCCTTGTAAATAAGTGGCTCATCTGAAATTTCATATGAATTTGTTTTCTGTCCATCCCATCTCTGCCGTAGCTGGTGCCAGTTGCCATCTCAGGGCAGGCCCAGTGTCCTCTTGGGAGCAGTCCTGAACCCATGACTGACAAATAGATGAATATCTCAACTTCCTCCTGTCTCAGGTACAATCAGTCTGAGGTACATTCTGCACTGCATGCCTTAGTTCCCCAGCAGGCTTCAACCCCAGTTTCCTTCAGTGATAACAGCCTGGTAACACTGTATTGGCTTCCTGCCATCCCTAACTCAATTCCCACTTCTTCATCAGTGTTTCCTGTACCTTCAGGTCGTTTATTACCTCCCAAATAAACTCCCTGGACTTACCCTCTGTCAGAGGGTCTGCTTCTAAAGAAATACAAAGTCAGTCAACAACTTTGTCTTAGTCATTTAGTGTTGCTGTAACAGAATACCTGAGCCTGAGCAGTTTATAAAGAAAAGAGGTTTATTTGGCTCAAAATTCTGGTGGCTGGAAAGTTCAAGATTGGGCATCTGTATCTGGTGAGGGCCTCAGACTGCTTCGACTCATGGTGGAAGTGAAAGGGGAGCCAGAGTATGCAAAGAGATCACATGGCAGTAGGGGAAGCCAAGGAGGGAGGGAGACAGGTGCCAGGCTCTTTTTAACAGCCAGTTCTCAAGGGAACTAAGAGAGTGAGAACTCACTCACCCACCCCCAAGGGAGCACAGTAATTAATTCATGAGGGATCGGCCCCCATGACCCAAACACGTCCCAGTAGACCCCACCTCTGAACATTGCCACATTGAAGATCAAATCTCAGCATGAAGTTTGGAGGGACAAATATTCAAACCATAGCAAACTTAATCTGGCTTAAATAATAAAGAGGATTCCTTGATGCACAAGAGAAGAGACCACCTTCTTCTCCATCCCAAACCTGAAAAACCGCTTCTGGGCTTGTCACAGCTTTGGCAGCAGAGCTGAGCATGATAAAATAAAATGGAGTTTTATTTGCTTGTACTGTATGTTGGTGAAGGAGGCAGCAGCAACAGAGACTGGGGCATTATGCACCGACCATATTATGCATCTGGAGATTCCCAGTGCAGCAACTGGGACAGGGGCTACTGAATCCCTCAGACTTTAGGCCATAAGCCAATGAAAATTTGCTGTGAAAGGTGAGATAATACTTTTCACTTTGCAGGCCATGCAACCTCTGTTGCCACTACTCAACTCTGCGGTAGCTTGAAAGCGGAGTAGACAAGCATAAACAAACGAGCATGGCTGAGTTCCAGTAAAACTTTACACACTAAAATTTGAGCTTCATGTAGTTTTCAGATGCCATGAAATAATGTTCTTCTTTTGATTTTTTTCAACCGTTTAAAAATGGAAAACCCACGTGTAGACAAGACAGAATGGGCCCCTGCTATGGGCCATTGACACGTACTCTCAATAAGGCTGTGAATTACAGGTTTCCCTGCACACGATGTTGTAAGCCCCTTGGAGGTTTGGAGATTCCAGCACCTACGACTGATTTTTCATGAAGGTTATTGAGGATGTGAACAGAATGTTTCAGTACTTTCCCCATCTATCTGCCTCAGCTTTCCTCTTCCTACCCTTTCTCCCTTATCAGGAAGCACTTCTATAATAATAGGATTGCTAGGAGCACAGAATTCTTGGGCCATGTTTTACTTCTGGACAAGGTTACTTTACTCCAAGTATGGTGTCCTCCCTGGCCTGTCCACTCCAGCTGTAGACAGGGATGGCCCCTAGAGGGAAGCCTGACAATCCAGCTGTTACATAATGAGAGCTGATCTCCAATCTGTGATTCTACTTGTCTGTAGCAGCCCCGTTTGACAACTTTTCTCTGGCCTGTCCACTCCAGGGATGGCCCCTAGAGGGAAGCCTGTCCACTCCAGGGATGGCCCCTAGAAGGAAGCCTGACAATTCCAGCTGTTACATAATGAGAACTGATCTCCAATCTGTGATTCTACTTCTCTGTAGCAGCCCCGTTTGACAACTTTGTGGGAGGAAGAGTTCAATCTGTTGTCCCTGGATATAATACCAAAAAACTGTCACTGCTCTTCCCAAGACTCCTAATCAATATCATCAGTAAATACTGGCTGAGTAAATATATGCAACCTCTGTCACAACTACTCAACTCAGCAGTTCATGAGGGATCATGAACCCTGTGGACTCCTCACGAACGGCGGAGTTGAGTAGTTGCGACAGAGGTTGCATGGCCAGCAAAGCTGAAAGTATTATTTCACCTTTTACAGAAAATGTTCATTGGCCTATGGCCTAAAGCCTGAGGGATTCAGTAGTCCCTGTCCCAGTTGCTGCACTGGGAATCTCCAGATGGATAATCTGGTTTGTAAATAATTTTCCAGCCTCTGCTGCTGCTCCTTCTTCACCAACATATAAGAAATAAAATTACATTTTATTTTAATATCCTCAGCTCTGCTGTCAAATATTTATTATAATTTAACAAATTAATAAATTTGTTAAATAAAGTGCAAATGCTGAAGACAAACTCAGTAGTTGAGAACATAAACCTTTGTATGGATTAGTCTCCCTACCTGAAAATATTTCCAATCCACCCCCTCACACCTTCACCTCTCATCTGGCTAATAGCTCTCATCTTTCCAGGTTCAACTTAAGGAACACTTTTTCTGGAAAGCCTCCTCTCCTGATGCTAGACTATGTTAGGTTTCCCCCAGTGCACAGTCCCAAAGGACTCTGTTTCATCTTCATCCCACAAATGAAAGTAGATAATAACTACTAATTTAGGCCCGACATGGTGGCTCATGCCTATAATCCTAGCACTTTGGGAACCCAAGGCGGGCAGATCACTGCGGTTAGAAGTTTGAGACCAGCATGGCCAACATGGCAAAACCCCGTCTCTAGTAAAAAGAATACAAAAAATTAGCCAGGCATAGTGGTGTGTGCCTGTAGTCCCAGCTACTAGGGAGGCCGAGGCATGAGAATCACTCGAACCTGGGAGGCAGAAGTTGCAGTGAGACGAGATGGTGTCACTGCATTCCAGCCTGGGTGACAGAATGAGACTCAGTCCTCCCCATCCCCAACTAATTTAGTTATCAGCCAGTGAGGGTCAGGAGAGACACTCTCTCCCTCTCTCTCTCTATCTTTATCTCTCTCTCTCTCTCCCTTCCTCCCTCTCTTTCTCTGTCTGTCTCTCTCTCTCTCAATCTCCCCCTCTCCTTTTCTCTCTCTCACCCACTTCCCTCCCTCCCTTTCTCCTTCCCCCTCCTACCACCAAATTTTATTAATAGCAGCAGTGGTGAACAATGACTTCACTCTGATTATAATTCCGTACAGATCATTGTACCCTACAAAATTCAATCAAGTTTAATGTGTTGCCCTGAGAGCTTGTCACTGTGTGTTAACTATTTTTAAATTTCACAAGCACCATTTTAGAGTTACTATGTCACGTGTCCTACAGCAAAGTCATGAAGGTGCAGCTGGCACAGGTCAAATGAAAACCCTTCTACTTTTGTGTAGGGGAGAAACACACACACACACACACACACACACACTTGGTTTGGCTTTTTAACATGCATTTTTCTCAAATAAGTAAGTCATTTCAGTGGAGAGTTTGGGTAATTCTGACAGCTGCCCTTTAATAGCTACATGATAAAAGAACTTCCAAAGGACCAAATCACATAACAATGAATACATGTGCTTTAGAGAACCTGCTGCATTCTACATCTTTTAGGGGGAAAAACAAAACTATATTCCTAAAATACTAAGCAGAGTGATTTAATATGTATACGTTTCATATTGAAACATGTTTTAAAGAGACTACCAAGAAAACACAAATACATAAGACTTCAAGTAATGAGTTATTATGGTGAAATTAGCGTAGTTCAGATTTTCCAACCTGCTTCATTGGTTATGCATGTGGGTGTTTGAAACCCTTGACAGGTCTTTAAAAACAAGCTCCCAGTCTCAGCAATAGCTGTGCCCTGTTCTCCAGCATGGGCTTTCAATTTGCCCTTCTCTTTGGTGCCAAAAGTCTCCTGAGAAGCGTAAGGCTGAGTTCTGGGTTTCAGATGCCTGTGAAGGAAGTTCTAGCAACTGCAGAGTCTCCAATGATGATTCATTGTCCTGAGTTCCACTTTCTCACCCTGGGAAACTTCAGAAAGACTGACTAAATGGAAATGAGCATTAGGAGCTAGGTCAGCTTGCCTGGGCTGTCTCTCAGGTTAGTGGAACTGGGATTACTTCTCAATCAGCCATGTTCATTTGGCACCTTGGGCAAACCTCAATTTTCACAGCAGGAGAAATTTAAAAACCTAGTGTTCACTTGGCACATGCCTGCTTCTAGTCTTTACTTTGGAAATGTTCATTGTTGTGTTAGCTTACTACGGTGGCCATAACGAACTATGAATTTGAGGGAACTCAATTCAGTCTGTAACAATTGTGTTGAAGCTGAAATTCAAACAGGTAAGCTATCAGCTGGCCAACGTGTGGTCATTCCCACTTCCCATCAAGGTTTGTTTTTTTATTTTCATTTTTTTATCAAACTCTCGTGCCTTCCAACATATATTTTTAAATCAACCAATATTTAGGAATGTTTCCCTTGTCTTGATTCCCCAAACCCAAGGATCTCACTCAATCTGATCAAATGCTGACTAGGTCATGGCTGGTCGGGGTAAAGTATTATGACAGACACAAAGACAAAGAGGTGAAGTTGCTGTCCTCAAGAGAGACATAAAAACAAATGGATCTGGAACTAAGTAAGGCTTTGAGGAGGAGGTGAGCAAAGGTACCAGATCCAAAGGCTTATGTTGAGAATAGGGAACTGAGAGAAGGTTCATGGAGAGTGCAGTGGGGTCTTCTAGGACACAGACCTAGTAAGGCAGTTTAGGGGCAAATGGAAAGATCTTGAATAGCAGAATTTTTTTGTTTTTTTGAGTCAGAGTCTCACTCTATCACCCAGGCTGGAGTGCAGTGGAGCAATCTAGGCTCACTGCAACCTCCATGTCCTGGGTTCAAGCAATTCTCCTGTCCCAACCTTCAGAGTACCTGGGATTACAGGCATGCACCACCACGCCCAGCTAATTTTTGTATTTTTAGTACATACAGGGTTTCACCACGTTGTCCAGGGCTCCTGACCTCAAGTGATCCGCCCACCTTGGCCTCACAAAGTGCTGGAATTATAGGCATGAGCCCCTGTGCCTGGCTTCTTGAATAGCAGATTTTAAAATTTGAAATTTGTCTTGCCAAGGGTAGGAAACCATTGCTGATTTTGAGCGAGAGGACAATGCACTCAGGACCCTAGCACAGGACATTGCTCTGGCAGCATTGTGGAAGTTAGGCTGAAGGAGAAACCAAGCAGAAGCAGAGAGACCAGTCAGAAGGCAATGATATGTTTGAAACCCGTGATTTACCTTGTACAAAGGCTAGAACCGGCAGTTGTATGGTTCTGCTCTGGGCTGCACTCCTAATGTCCCACATAGCCTCTTGGGTCTATAAATATAAATATGTGCATAAAAACACATAGAAAAATGTCTGCTACTCTGTATGTAGTATGACAGATGAGATTTGCCTTCCTCCCAATTTTTCTATATTGTGTAGATTTTTTTCAAGTAAGCAGCCATTATTACTCTTATATTCAGGAAAAAAAGTGAAGTTACATTTAGTTTTTAAAAATAAAGCCTTATTTTTCCTATGGAACTCAAAATGGCATTCTCTAATTGAGTCACAGGTCACTGTGCTGTGAGTGGCTAAGTTGCCTGGTAACCCAGGCAACATGAAGGCAGCAGACACTGTGTTCTCCAAGCTTGGCCTAAGAGACACCCCTTGGCTGGGGCTCCCATGGGATTGGCCTGAGGAGTCAGACGGTCCTGAGACAAACCATGAATTATGAATTGGAAGTTGGTTGGTTGGGTCCTTTTCTCTTTCTCTAAGTACCCAAAAGTCTTATGCTGCTTGTCATGTTCCCTCACGGCTCCCCTCACACACCCTAGCAATATCACACACTTCAAGTGTTCTATGAAAGTATGGCATAAATACAGAAAAGCATGGCACACCATGTTATTAATCTTCCCTTGTACCTTCCCTGGCCTCCTCCAACAAAAGAAAGCTAAAGAGTCCCCCACCCTGTGTTTTCCTCTATTAAACTTAGTTCATTCATACTTAGAAGGTCTACTTCATCCAGGCAGGGCTAGGCTAGGGCTGCAAAGATGGGTGAGTCTGCAAAGAAGCCACAGTCCCAGGGTAAAGTCAGGCAAGGACCCAAACAATGCTGACACCATGGAGATGGGCCCTGTTAGGGAATTCTTTTCTCTTTTGCAGGGAGAGAGGTCAACAGAAGGATCCAGGGAGGAGTCGATGCTTAAGGTATGTCTTAGAGTCTGCCAGATGGGAGACAGGGCAGGAAGGAAAATCAGCACAGCGGGACCAACACGTTCAAAGACCCTGAGGAGGGAGAGAGTAGAGAGCACATCTGGGTAGAGCACCAAGCAGCTTGGTTAGAGGAGCCCAGCCGAGCACACCTTCTGTAAGAAGCTGATACCGCTTTTACAGTACACACTAGTGTCTACACCAAATGAACATGTTCTACCACATGCCAGGTTTTCACGGATTTCATTCCTCTGCAGTCTCACTTCCCATAGTGTCTTTCCTTAACGCTTCTGAACGTGGCCTGGTTCCTGCTCCTGCCTGCTCCCTGTGGCAGTGTCCGACTGAAATCAGCCCAGCTGTCCCAGAGAAGTGATGTCTACTGTTTTTTTGATAAACATGAAAATTGACCCTCTCATCTTAAAGATTGAAACTTACGTTTGTCTTATCTGAATTCCTTCCTCAGGAAACTGACCCTTAGGCCACCCAGTTAGTATCAAGGAACCGAAAGTCACCAGGCCACTACGTCCACCCAATTAGATGCCAGACCCTTCATCCATCATGATTCCTGTTTAGCAGCTTCTCTTCCTTACCCCTCCCCCATTCCTGTTTTCTCTCATATAGTTACATTTCCTTCCTGTTATATAAACCCCTAAGTTTAGTCGACTGATCGAGGAGATAATTTGAGAATGATTTCCCATTCTTCTTGGCTGCAGCACCCGAAAAAGCCTTCTTCCCTGGCAATGCCCATCTCAGTGACTTGCTTTCTGTGCAGTGAGCAACAGGACCTAGAGCAAACCCTGGCGTTTCGGTAACACTACCAAAACCTGGCCCCACAGTGTCCCACGGAGGAAGGAATCCACTGTTCTGCCAGGTGCTTTGGAGTATGCTGGGCATGGAAACTGGAAGGCATGACAAGTATAGCTCAGTGAATGCTTGCTGTGATCATGACCAAGGTGACTGATGGTGATGGTCAAGTAGCCTGGCCCCTCCTGCCGTGCAGAGACAACCCCTGGATTGAGCACCATGGGGCGGGGCAGACCTGTGTGTAGACCCCACAAACTGGAGGTAATGATGGGAGATGAAAAGTCGGAAGAGAAAGAGGCAGAAGTCACAGGAAACTAGTTAGACAGCCATTGTGTGGTTTCAAATGAAAGAGACTGAAGTTGGCCCAAAGCAATGTCCGAAAGGATCTCTAGATATTCACAAGGTTGAATTGTAAATACATTGTGTTTTCTATATTAGGTTGGTGCAAGTAATTGCAGCTTTTGCCATTAAAAGTAATAACCGTCTTTTCTGTTTTTCGAATAGGTTTTTTTTGTTTTTTTCTTTTTTTGACAGAGAGAGTCTCACTCTGTCATCCAAGCTGGAGTGCTCTGGCGAAATCTCGGCTCACTGCAACCTCCACCTTCTAAGTTCAAGCAATTTTCCTGCCTTAGCCTCCCGAGTACCTGGGCAGGCGCACACCAACACACCCAGCTAATTTTTTTTTTTTTTTTAAGACGGAGTCTTGCTCTGTCACCCAGGCTGGAGTGCAGCGGTGCGATCTTGGCTCACTGCAAGCTCCGCCTCCCGGGTTCACGCCATTCTCCTGCCTCAGCCTCCTGAGTAGCTGGGACTACAGGCGCCACCACCGCACCCAGTTAATTTTTTGTGTTTTAGTAGAGACGGAGTTTCACCGTGTTAGCCAGGATGGTCTCGATCTCCTGACCTCATGGTCCGCCCTCCTCGGCCTCCCAAAGTGCTGGGATTACAGGCGTGAGCCACCACACCCGGCCTATTTTTTTTGTATTTTTAGTGGAGACAGGGTTTCACTATGTTGTCCAAGCTGGTCTCAAACTCCTGACCTCAAGTTTTTGCCATTACTTTTAATGGCAAAAACCACAATTATTTTTGCACCAACCTAATATATATCTATATACATGCAATAACCATAAAGCTGTGCATTTTCCTAGTTTTATAGTGAATATTTGGTCGAGTGTCCACAAAAATTGAGTAACGACACTGCCAGGAGAATCTCACCAGAGATGGGGGTGGCAGGGTAAGGAAGAGAGAGCTTGGCATTCAGAGCTGTGGGGCTGGAGAGAGGTCCTGTGGCTGCCTGGGGTCGCCAGGGCCTGCATGGGAAGTGTTCCGTTTTCTCTCTAGAGATCTATAGTACCCTACAGGAAGGTAAGGAGCTCCTCTGCCACTTGCCGGCCCTGGGGTAGCAGAATTAGAATCATCAGCTTTCATGCCTAATGACTCACACTTGCTTTAGGTCAAAGAAGCAGTAAAGAGATCACAGAAGTGTCTGTGAAGAGCTTTTGGTTTTGTTTTTCCCTTCTGGAAATGTTTTATGTCAGGTCAAATTACTACACATATGATGTGTGTGTCTGTGTGTGTGTGTTAGTGTGTGTGTGTCTTTTTCTGATAATAAAAGCAATGCATGCTCATTGGAGAAAATTTGGAAAACACGAAAAAGTCAAAAGTCAGAAATAAAATATGACCACCGTCTGGAGAAAACTGCTTTGCCTTTTGGTTTATTTTCTTTTGTGTCATTCATTTATAATATATGTTTATCATCTGCACACACATTCATAATATATTAAATTTGTATCATACTTTAGACATTTGCATCATACAATTAAGTTTTATATTTTATGTCTTACACATTTTCCTATGTTATTAAATGTTCTTTGAAAACATTTCTTTTTGGTTTACATAAAATAAAATTTACTCTTTTTCATGTACAGGTCCATGAGTGTTGACAAACACATGGATTCATGCAATCACCACCACAGTCAAGACACAGAGCAGTTCCATCGCTCCCAAAATTTTTCTCAGTGTCGCTTTGCAGTCAGCGCCTCCTTCTAGTCCTGATCATCCCCAACCCCCACAATCACTGGTCTGCTCTCCGCTACTATAGTTCTGCCTTTTCGAGGATGTCATATAAATAGAATCATACAGTTGGTGGCCTTTTGGTGCGGCAGCTCTCACATTTGGGTTTCATCCATATTGCTGCATAGATCAAGGTAGTTACCTTTATTGCTGAGTAGTATTCCATGGTATAGATTTACCAGTTAGTTTATTCATTCACCATTTGAAGGACATTTGAATTGGTAAACATGGCTTTTACTTGTTGAATGATACTCCATTCTACAAATATACTAAAACCCATGTAAATAGTTCTGATATGGTTTGGCTCTGTATCCCCACCTAAATTTCATATTGAATTGTGATCCCCAGTGTTGAAGGTGGGGTCTGGTGGGAGGTGATTGGATCATATAGGTGGTTTCTGATGGTTTAGCACCATCCCCTAGTGCTGTCTCATGACAGAGTTCTCACAAGATCTGGTTGTTTGAAAGCATGTAGCACCTCCCCCTTCACTCCCTTCCTCCTTCTCTGGACTGGTAAGACATGTCTGCTTCCCTTTTGCCTTCCATGATGATCATAAGTTTCCTAAGGCCTCCCCAGCCATGCTTCCTGTAAGCCTGTGGAACTGAGAGGTGAAGCCAGCTGGACTTCCTAGGTCGAGTGAGGACTTGGAGAACTTTTCTGTCTAGCTAAAGGATTGTAAATGCACCAATCAGCACTCTGTAAAAACACACCAATCAGCACTCTGTAAAAACGCACCAATCAGCACTCTATGTCTAGCTAAAGGATTGTAAATGCACCAATCAGCACTCTGTAAAATGGACCAATCAGCACTCTGTAAAATGGACCAATCAGCAGGACGTGGGTGGGGCCAAATAAGGGAATAAAAGCTGGCCACTGAGCCAGCTTGGGTCCCCTTCCACACTGTGGAAGCTTTGTTCTTTCACTCTTCACAAAAAATCTTGCTGCTGCTCACTCTTTGGGTCCACACTACCTTTAAAAGCTGTAACACTTGCTGCGAAGGTCCGCAGCTTCGTTCTTGAAGTCAGCGAGACCACGAAGCCACCAGAAGGAAGAAACTCCAGACACATCTGAAGGAACACACTCTGGACACACCATCTTTAAGAGCTGTTAACACTCACCGCAAAAGTCCACGGCTTCATTTTTGAAGTCAGCAAGACCGAGAACCCACCGGAAGGAACCAATTCCGGACACAGAACTGTGAGTCAATTAAACTTCTTTTTTATTTTTTTTTTGTAAATTACCCAGTCTTGGGTAGTTCTTTATAGCAATGCAAGAACAAACTAATACAAGTTCCAGTTTCAGTAAATATGTAAATATTACTGGATATTTTGGGTTTTTCCTTCATTATAAGTAACTATTATGGCTGGATGTGGTGGCTCACGCCTGTAATCCTAGCACTTTGGGAGGCTGAGGCAGGTGGATCACCTGAGGTCAAGAATTTGAGACTAGCCTGGCCAACATGGTGAAACCCCATCTCTACTAAAAATACAAAAATTAGCTGGGCATGGTGGCAGGCACCTGCAATCCCACCTACTCGGGAGGCTGAGGCAGGAGAATTGCTTGAATCCTGGAAGCGGAGGTTGCAGTGAGCTGAGATCTCACCACTTCACTCCAGCCTGGGCAAAGGAGCGAAACTCTGTCTCTCAAAACAAAAAGGAACCATTAACTGAACATCTTTATACCAAATAAATGAAAACTTTGCAGACCATATATGCATACATTTATATAGTATACATATGTCTTAAGCAATCAACAAGCATGCAGTGTGCGTGCTGCTGGAGATATAGGAAAATATAGTTTACGTAAAATACAGCTTTATTAGAATTCTCTAAAAATGTTTGATAATATGCAAGCAGTCTGACTCCCAATGCTTTGTGTCATTATAAAAATAAGAAAATAACTTGCTTTAATTCTAATGCAGCATTTTTTAACCTGCTAAATAGAACTAATTTCTTGTTTCTGAAATCCTGAACATATGCCTCATTGAAATACCATTTTCAGGACATCGTTTTCCCAGCAAAAAGCTTCTTTAGACAACAGAATCATTTGGTATACACAGAACACGAATGATGACTGCAAGGGGAGGCTGCAGGGCTGGAGGAGGGTTAGAGCAACAGTTTCCAGTTACAGTTGAGTCCCGGAAGCCAGCACCAGAAGGAGGGGAATGATAAGACCCGCACTTTGTTCTGCATAAAGACTTGGGGCTTTTCTTTGAGTAGTGGCTGCTGCCCTGCAAATTAACAAGGAAATAGAGAAAGTGTCAGTATTGGTGTATGGAATCTACACTCAAAAATATAGGTGCAGTATTAGTCTCTTTTCTGGGTAGCGCGGAGCGAGAAGCCATGAGCAGCAAAGTCTCCCGTGACACCCTGTAGGAGGCGGTGTGCGAAGTCCTGTACCGGAACCAGCGCAAGCACCCCAAGTTTCTGGAGACGGTGGAGTTGCAGATCAGCTTCAAGAACTATGACTCCCCAGAAGGACAAGCGCTTCTCGGGCACCCTCAGGCTTAAGTCCACTCCCCGCCCCAAGTTCTCCGTGTCTGTCCTGGGTAACCAGCAGCACTGTGACAAGGCCAAGGCTGTGGATATCCACCACATGGAAAACGAGGTACTGAAAAAACTCAACAAGAATAAGAAACTGGTCAAGAAGCTGGCCAAGAGTATGACGCATTTTTGGCCTCAGAGTCTCTGATCAACGAGATCCCACAAATCCTCGGCCCAGTCCCAAATAAGGCAGGAAATTGCCCCACCCTGCTCACACACAAGGAAAACATGGTGGCCAAAGTGGATGAGATGAAGTCCACAATCAATTTCCACATGAAGAAGGTGTTATGTCTGGCTGTGGCTGTTGGCCATGTGAAAAGCACAGACAATGAGCTTGTGTGTAACATTCACCTGCCTGTCAACTTCTTGGTGACATTGCTCAAGAAAAACTGGCAGAAAAACTGGCAGAATGTCCGGGCCTTATATATCGAGAGCACCATAGGCAAACACCAGCGCCCATATTAAGGCGCATTTGAATAAACTCTACTGCTATCAGTAAAAAAAAAAAAGCAAATCGTGCACACCGTGGAGAAATTTACATAGTATATAGGATGTTATAGTGGAAAGTAAGTCTCTTAATCTCATTTGCACTTTCCATAGAAAACCAACTGTGATAGTTTGAGTTCTCTTTCCAGGAATGCAATGCACACATGCATGCTAAACCTGCTCAATAGAACTAATTCCTATTTCTGCAATCCTGAGCACACATGTCATTGAAATACCATCTCAAGACATTGTTTCCTGAGCTTCTCTAGACAACAGGACCTGCTGCTGCCCTGCAAATTATCCTTAGATGTCTTTAGATATCCTTTTATCTAAGCACAAATGGAATCTGCAACGTGTGTTCTTCACCTAACATTGTATTTTGAACATGCTTCCATATTGGTACACAGGGAGTTAATTCATTCTTCCTTGTGGATGAATTCTTATTGTATGGATGGAACACAGTGTTAGCCAGGTTTCCTACTGATGGCTATTACATTATCAGAGTTTAAGTGGTGAAGAAAAACCTGTCCTGACATGAAGACATCAACAGAGGGCCTGCCCAAAATATGGACCCTATTCATAGTAAACAGTATCTGGCCACTGGGTTTGTAAAAACAGAAATTACTGAATTCTTTTAAACCAACTAAAAGATGAATTTTTAAAATTATGAAACCACCTAATGTTGGCTTGGAAATATATCCCATGGCTCTGGACTAGTGGCCCTGTCCTTAAAAGTTCCTGACTCCATTTGAATGCTGGTCCTCCCTTCTTTTTTGCTAAAGAAATCTCACCCACAGGTTTGTATTAGGGCTCCACCTACCGGACATTTTCTACAATTGCACCTGTGATGCAGTTAATGTCCCAGACTTGATTCACTCAAAATTTAAAATTACTTTTGCTTTCAAATAATTGACTAATTAACATAAGGTTACATTTTTCTTTACTTTTTTAAAAAATAAAATAACTCATAATTAGATACACTAATGATGACAGCCTCTCTTCATCTTTTTCCAGTTCCTATTCCTTTGCCTAGAAGGAACCCACAGTTAGGAGCTTGCAGTTTACTTTCTCAGACCTATTTCTATCGCTTATATCCATTATCATGCACAAATAGAAACATGCTGTTTTGCATTCTTCTGCTTTACATGTCTGGGTTCATGTTCTGTGCATTGGTTTGTCACTTTGTAGCTTAAAAAGCTTTTCTTGTCAATGTGAGACTATACTTGAGGGAGTAACTGCACTATTTGCAGTTACTTTGACTTTTAAAATTAATTCTTGTTATTGCATTTATACACTCAAAAGCCTAATTTTCCCATGCCCTTTTATTTAATTTATAAATCACACTGTTCTATTTAAAAACCTAGTGAACTCTGACAATAACTCTTAAGGATGTGTCACACTTACTTAATTCCTGTGATGTTTTAAACTCAAGTTATTTCAGGTTAAATTATTATTATTATTATTATTATTATTTGAGACAGGGTCTCATTCTGTCACCCAGGCTGGAGTGCAGTGGCGTGACTACAGCTCACTGAAGCATTGACCCTCCTGGGTTTAGAGAATCCTCCTGCCTCAGACTCCTGAGTAGCTGGGACCATAGGTGCACACCAACATACCCGGCTAATTTTTTGTTTGTCTCCTTGTAGAGGCGGGTTCTCGCCATGTTGCCTAGGCTGGTCTTGAATGCCTGGGCTCAAGTGATCCTCCCACACTGACCTCCCAAAGTGCTGGGGTTACAGGCATGAGCCACTGGGCAAGGCTTCAGGTTATTTTCAACTTAAATATTAAAATATTACATCTTTTTTAAAAAATACTTTAAATGACTTTAAATTAGCAAAACTTTCTCAATTACTTGATTGTAGTAAACCTAATAAATGCATAACATTTAATCTTAATTCTTTTACAAATGCCAATACTGGTTCAAAACTTGGTAAAATTCTCTTATAACTTCCTACTAAAAATCCCAAGCCTAAAATCAGTTACTTGGCTGAGTGTGGTGGTTCACACCTATAATCCCAGCACTTTGGGAGGCCAAGGCAGGAGGATCGCCTGAAGTCAGGAGTTTGAGACCAGCCTGGCCAACATGGTAAAACTTCATCTCCACTAAAAATACAAAAATCAGCCAGGCGTGGTGGCTCACACCTGTAGTCTCAGCTATTTGGCAGGCTGAGGCAGGAGAATCACTTGAGCCCGGGAGATGGAGGCTGCAGTGATGAGCGAAGATCAAGCCACTGAACTCTAGCCTGGGTGACAGAGCGAGACTCCATCAAAAAAAAAAAGAAGAAGAAGAAAGGAAGGAAGGAAGAAAATTTTCCAGTAGTGCTGGCTTGCTCCTCTAGTCTCAGCCACTTGAAAGGATGAGGCAGGAGGATCACTTGAACCCAGGAGGTTGAGGTTGCAGTAAGCCATGATCACACCACTGCACTCCGTGCCTGGGTGACAGAGCCAGAACCTGTCTCCAAAAAAAAAAAAGAAAAGAGAAAAAGAATTAGTTACTTAATAGTAACGCATATACTGGCATCACAGGTTTAATCCAACAGCTCTTCTTATATGCTACATTCTCTAAAATATTGCCAATAATTAAATAACAAAACATACAGATTGTCCCTAAATTTACCACAAAACTATTAATAAAATGGGTGGATTTACATCAACAGTTGTTTATTTCATTTGAAACCTTTGCAGATTAAAAGCCCTTTACCCCACTATTCCTAAACAAGTAGAGATGAGTAGTCCTGTCTCTGTGGCCTAGGGCATTTAGGATAGAGACTTCCCGCTAAGTTAAGAGATCTGATGTTTGCCCTTGGCCCTCAGTGCCACAATGAGTCCTCATTCCAGTACTATATGTCTGTTTTCTCATATCATCACCAATCCTGTAGATTAAAAGTCTACTGAACTTTTGGCCAATATTATAACCTATAAGCACTAAGGTTGGTTTTTTCCTCTTGGATTATTCATGGGGTCTTCTGCTTGCTGTATGATTATCCTACCATTGTCTTGAAGGGCTTTAAGGGCTACATTCTACTCCCTCCAGTAAGTGTACCCTTTGATGTAACTATTTACTTGTCAGTGGATATTTGGGTCCAGTTCCCAGTATTTCAGTATTATAAAGAATGCTCTGGTGAACATATTTGAGCATATAGGCTGTATGCACATGTCAAATCACTTCTTTGGAATAGGGCACCAAAAGTACCCTAAAGTGTGACCTAGGTCAAAGACTGTGATGTTTTTCTAATTCTTAACACATATTGTCAAATTGTTTTCCCAAAGCACTTTATCAATTTACAGTGACATCAAGCATTGAATAACATCTCTAAAACATTTTTCTGCGATGTTTTAATGTATGTCAAAAAAGTTTAGGTGAAAATGACACCTTATTGAATTTGTATTTCGTTATTATTAGAGTGATTAAATAATTTTGTATATTTGCTATTTGTGGTTTCTCTTTTGTAAATTATCTATGAATATTCACTGCTAGAATGTTTAAAAAAGAGATTAGTAAAATTATTGCCAGGGTGATGAAAGTTGGAGAAAAACTTGGCAGAGTGAAAGAGAGTTTTATCCTTGACATTCAAAGGAATCGGCCAGAATTGTCAAAAATGTCTACCAACAGTCACTGAAAGAACGCCCACACACAGGGAAGAACAGGTCAGGAACTGCAAACCCCTTACTTACCTGCTGTGGTGTGAGCCCCAGAGACATTTTAAGGCAGTGTGGTGTGGTAGGAAGAACGAGAACTTTACACACAGACAAACCTTGGTTTTGCTTCTGCCTCTGAGTAACATTAAGTGATTGCTTAATCTCGCTGAACCTCAGCATCATTGATGACAATCAAACTGTCTTCCTTCCAGGAATGTCGTTGGAGTAAAATGAGATGATCACACCAGAGTGCCAGCCTCCCAAAGTGCTGGGATTACAGGCATGAGACACCACACCCAGCCTGACTCTCTTTAATGTACTAGTTATTCAGATAAACATACTATTTTATGTAGTGCACACAGCAAATGCCTAGCATATAGTTGCTGTGCACTCTGATGAGTTCTCTTCCCTTGTAAATGGAAGAATGGATCCTACAGGCATAGATGGTGCACCTACTATGTGCAACTGTAATGAAAAATACTAAGAGACACACAAAGAGGAAGGCAGAGTGAGGCAGGCAGATGGTACAGAATGAACGATAGCAGGGCTAGGAAGAGTAAAGCGCTGTCATCAGATTGTGTACAAAGTCCTTGGGAGCAAAGAGAAGGGAGTTCCTCAATCAACGTGGAGAATGAGGAAAGCCTCATAGAGGAAAGAACACTTGAGTAAGATTGTCAGGATAAGTATGATGTTAGTAAATAGATTTCGGAAGAGAATTCGAGTGGAGGGATCAGAAATCTTCCTGCCAACACAAACTGAAATGACAATAATGCACTATGTTTTACCCTTAAGATTGGCTAAAATGATATGGCTATAGGTACATGCACAGATACAGATAAGGATATAGAAAATACATAATGTGGAGGAGTGGAGAAGGGGCACTCCCAGCATATACTGGTGGTGGAAGTGTATGCTGGCACAGCCTTTTTGAAACATTATCAAAATTTCTCAGACCATACCAAAATTTAAAATACACAAACATTCTTTGACCCAGCAACTCAATTTCTGGGAATCTATCCTACACAAATACTTGCACAACAGCTTAAAGTATATAATCAAGGATTATATTTCAGCATTGTTTATAATAGCAAAACAACTACTATAACAACATACAACCAAGCCAGCCCATGACTCAGAAAGGATTACATAAAAGGTGGTGTGGGCCAGGCGCGGTGGCTCACGCCTGTAATCCCAGCACCTTGGGAGGCCGAGGCAGGCGGATCACAAGGTCAGGAGATTGAAACCATCCTGGCTAACACGGTGAAACCCCGTCTCTACAAAAAATACAAAAAAATTAGCCGGGCATGGTGGTGGGCGCCTATAGTCCCAGCTACTCGGGAGGCTGAGGCAGGAGAATGGCGTGAACTCGGAAGGCAGAGCTTGCAGTGAGCCGAGATTGCGCCATTGCACTCCAGCCTGGGCGATAGAGCGAGACTCTGTCTCAAAAAAAAAAAAAAAAAAAAAAAGGTGGTGTGACCATCCTACAGATTGCTCTACAGCCACTAAAAGACTGGGACAGAAGTATGAACAAACTTTAAAGGGTGGCCCCATTACACCAGCAAGTGAAGAATGCTCACAGCAGGACGTTATGTGTAGTGTGATTGCTTTTTGTACAAAAACTAAGACAGATACATATAAATAAAAATAAGGCCAAACCAGAACCAAATGAGCACACTTACATCTGCGTCTGATAATATGTTCATGTTTGTGAACTGAAAACTTCTGAAAGGAGATGGTTATCTTCGGAAAGAATGATTTGGGTTAAGACATTTACTTACGAATTTAAGGCACAGTCAGGATGAGTGCTGTGGTCCACGCACTGTAAGAGCTTCACTGGTCTACAGAATGAAAATAATATTTAAGGTATTATTTAAATAACTTTCATCCATCAAACATTTATGGCTTGCCTGAAAAGTCCTGGAGATACAGTAGTCTCTGACCTCAAAGAATACACAAACTATTTCCTCTAAAAATATTAGTGGCCCAGGCCAGTGGCTTACACTTTGGGAGGTTGAGGCAGGAGGACTGCTTGAGACCAGGAGTTTGAGACCAGCCTGGGCAACATAGTGAGACCCTGGCTCTACAAAAACAAAAAAAAAAATCTAAAAATTATCTGGGTGCAGAGGCTCATGCCTATAGTCTCAGCTACTCAGGAGGCTGAGGCTGGAGGCCCAGGAGTTCAAGGCTGCAGTGAGCTATGATTGCACCACTGCACTCCAGCCTGGATAACAGAGTGAGGCCCTGTGTCTAGAAAAAATAAAACAAATAGAAATATTAGCCAGCATTTATCAAGCACTTACTATGTACCAAGACATTTGATTATATCTTTTGTAAGGATCATGTCATCTAATCCTCATAACAACCAAATGGAATAGGTGCTTTATCTTCTCCAATTTACAATTGAGAAAGCTGACCATAATAACCCGCCCAAGTTCTCACAGTAGCAAGTTGAAGGGCTGAACTTGAACTATGCAGGCTGACTCCAGGGCCCGAGCTTCTAACCATTTCTCTATGCATATACAACATGTACGACCTGATAAGTACTTTGGGCAGAAGGTTGGACTTCAACCACATGGGTGATGGCCAGTGCTCAGGCATCAAAGAGGAAAGCTAACTTGCTGTGCACCATAGAGGGAGAAGATGTGAAGTTCCAAGGCGCTGGGAGTGGGGAAGGGAAGCAGCAATGAAGAAGGAGTCAGGTCTTGGTGGCACACGGGGAGTTAGGTAGGAGGCAAGCCTAGACAGGATCTCTGTGTCAGGATCACTGCAGGGACTATGGAAGAATAGGAACATGATGTTGTTCCTCTCTACGGCATGCCATGTCTTCTGTCCTTGACTCAGCTACCTTTCAGTAATGTCTACTTGATGCACATATTTTTATTTATTTATTTTTTATTATTATACTTTAAGTTCTAGGGTACATGTGCACAAAGTGAAGGTTTGTTACATATGTATACGCATGCCATGTTGGTGTGCCGCACCCGTCAACTCGTCATTTACATTAGGTATATCTCCTAATGCTATACCTCCCCCGTCCCCCCACCCCACGACAGGCCCCGGTGTGTGATGTTCCCCACCCTGTGTGCAAGTGTTCTCATTGTTCAGTTCCCACCTGTGAGTGAGAATATGTGGTGTTTGGTTTTCTGTCCTTGCGAAAGGTTGCTCAGAATGATGGTTTCTAGCTTCATCCATGTCCCTACAAAGGACATGAACTCATCCTTTTTTATGGCTGCATAGTATTCCATGGTGTATATGTGATGCACATATTTTTAATAAGAGTAGTTATCTGTCATTGTTTATGCCCAAAAACAGGCGTGGAGTTTCACTGAGTCTGTTTCAACACAGTGCTGGCAGAAACCAACCAGGAGGTAAGGGAGGCCATGAAAAGATAAGCCCCCTCCAAAACGAGCAAGCACCTCAGGGAGAACTTTTTACTGATGTGGGGCAGAAGGCAATGCCACCTGAATTGTGAGGGGCAGGAGTTTCTCACATCTGGGTTGGAGTTGGATTTGTTATGTTAACCCTCATCACTTTCCCATTTATACCTTTCATTATATCCTCTCTGCTCCTGACACTAACACAGAGACAACCTATGAGCAGTAAAGAAATGGGAGCTTCCTCGTTTCTTTACTGAGTCAGGCTTGAAAGAGAAGAGCCCTGAGGCTGACTGAGGTAGGGACACAATGGAGAGGAAGGACATAAGCCCAGACCCTGGGCAGCTGTGAGGGGGAAGGAGACTTGGGCTCTGGCCCTGGCCCGGCTGTTACAACTCAGCCCAGTGACATAAAAACAAAGCAAAGTGGTTGTGAATGCAAAAATTTTAGCTACTATTTTCTCCATCATTGAGCTTTTTTTTGGTTGTTTGTTTGTTTGTTTCTGAGGGGGGCGATGGCGGGGGGTTTGCTTTGTTTTATTTTGAGACCAGGTCCTGCTCTGTCACCCAGGCTAGTGTGCAGTGGCATCATCAGAGCTCACTGAGTGCAGTGGCACCATCATAGCTCACTGTTCCCTTGAACTCCTGGGCTTAAGCAATCCTCCCACCTCAGCCTCCCAAGTAGCTGGAACTACAGGTGCATGCCACTGCACTTGGCTATTGAGCTGTTTTGGAGTAAGAATTGAATTTTTTTTTTTTTTTTTTTGAGATGGAGTCTTGCTCTTGTCACCCAGGCTCTTGTCACCTTGGCTCACTGCAACCTCCACCTCCTGGGTTCAAGTGATTCTCCTGCCTCAGCCTCCCAAGTAGCTGGGCTTATAGGCACCAGCCACCATGCCCGGCTAATTTTTGTATTTTTAGTAGAGATGGGGTTTCACCATGTTGGCCAGGCTGGTCTTGAACTCCTGACCTCGTTATCTGCCCACCTCGGCCTTCCAGAGTGCTGGAATTACAGGTATGAGCCACCACACTCGGCCAAGAATTGAATATTTTTAAAAATTTACTACTGGAGCTTTGATTAAGGAAGGAAGAGCTTGGTAGCAGGAAGGAAAGAGCATGCTTTAAGGCCATGCAAAGCTGGGTTCAAAACTCAGCTCTGTCACTGAGTTTAAAACTTACAGAAAGATAAAACTAATAAATGACATTACAAATCTAAAGAGTGGTTACTATGGGGGTGGTGACCAAAAGAGGCCAATGGGACCCCCTGGGGATGTTGGGGATGTTCTGTTTCTTGGTCTGAGAGCTGGTTGCAAGTATGCGCTAAATGGGGGAAACTTCATCCATGTGTGTACTCATGTTTTGTATATTTTTCTGTACATAGATTATATTTCCAGAAAAGGACATTCGCCTTGTTTTGTTTTTAAGAGGGGGTGATAAACAACATCTAACTTTTGAGAGCACTGGCAATAATATATGAGTAAAAGGTACAGATAACAGAACAGCCTTGAGGGGCTCCTTGTCTTGAGGAGACATGGAGTGGGAGGGAGTGGTTCACACTTTTAGGGTGCTTTGCTCAGCTGGGAGAATGATCCGGCCCATGGGGCTGCGGGGAAGGCAGAGAGTGGCAAAGAAGCAGGATAATCAAGGGTGTTGGGCAATAAGAGAAGACCACTGATGTCCTTTCCACCCTGCGACACTCAGAAATGTTCAAGAAAGCCACTCAGTTTTTGCAGTGTTGTATTCCAGCCCCTTGCAGAATCAGTAGGTCCACAGTCTTAGAGGCTGAGGCAGAGAGAGCCAGAGGCAGGGATTTGAGTCCAGAGATGGCTTGCAACTACCTTAGGGCTTGAGCCAAGATTTTTAAAAAAAATTTCCAAGCAAGAAGGCCCACAAATGATATCTGATTATAAGTATATAAAGTGTCTGGCCCATAGGTGCTCACCAAGTGGTAGTTATTATTATTTTCCTATTGGTCTGTGGTCAAGATGTGTCTGTAAATATCTCAAACTCCCACCTTAGCACCTGTCAGGCACAAGGATCCCACAGAGATCGACATAGGAACCTCAGTCCCTGTAATCCAGTGTCTCACTGCACAGTAAGCACAGTGAGGAGAGAACTGGGCATGAGCAAATGAGAAAGTGCTGCTCTGTGTGTCCTTTAAACGTCCAGTGCCATGAAGATGGACTCTGGACAGCAGTGGGTGGAGCCCTGGCCAAACTCAGGCCAGAAAGTGCTCCTTGCCTCCACACCGAGAAGCCACCCAGAAGACACCATGGCCTTCAGAGCTGAGAGCCATCAATACCCTTTTGGCAGCCCACCTCCTCCAAAATCATACACCACCTCTACAAGTGCACATTGATGTACAGGCCACCTACCGGTAATCATTAACACAGCTGTACTGGAACCCCATGTCCTTCAGCCTCTTTTCCAGGACTTTCATGCTGCCTTCCCCGCAGGATTCCCTAAAACATAAAAATATATAACTAAAAAGTAAGCAAATAAAAGGAGGAAGAGGAAGTTGTTTCTGGGTTAAACATAATTTCTTTTGACCATGTGCTCCTGGATATTCTACTCTCAGAAGGAAAACTGGAATGTCTCTGGTTTAAAAAGGGCTGCTTCCGGTAAACCTGCAGGACCCAGGAGATGATGCTCTGAGGACCCCAGCACCGGGCCTGAAGCTGGGCAGCCAGGAGCACTGGGAGAGCCAGGGCCAGTGCATGCGTGTGGTGTCAGCCACCTGTGCAGTCTGTCCCCAGACAGTGACACATATCTGCAATGTGCTCCAGGGGCTCGGCACAATGCTACCTGCCAATTTGTTCAGCCTACACTACAGTATATTCATTTGAAGTTTTAAGTAACCACCAAAACATACAAATTTTAAAATATTAGAAAATGCAAATAAACAAAAATTTAAAAAAATTATCCCAAATCTCACACCCCTAGAGATAGCTCTATTAACATTTTGGTGTATATAGGTGTAGTCTTTTAAAATATATTTATTTCTGCAAGATTTTAAAAATACAGCAAAGGGTCTCTGCTATCCAATGTGTTTTGTAGTCTGCTTTAGCTCCTGTGTGTGTGTGTGTGTATACACACACACACACACACACAAACACACACACACACATACACTTCTCTGCCATTATTTTTAGCTCCAGCATGGCCTCCCTTACATAAACAGACCATAACTCATGGAACCCATCCTCTTTTGTTGAAGACCTAGGTTGATTCTCTTATTTCAATACCATTTACACTACAACAAACTTTGTTGCTGTGGAGTCCTAATTAGGAAAAAGGAGCCAGGCTGGCAGGAGCAGGGGAAAGCAAAAAGACAAAGCAGATAAGCTATAAGTCTACCTTCTTCATGGTCCAGGACACATAGGCTTCCTGCAAAAATAACTCACAACCTTCCCATGCCCACCTATCAGCAGACGCTCAGCTGATAGAAAAAGGCAAGTTAGCTCACTGCAACCTTGGCATTATCAGAACCGCACAAGTGCTCTTCAGCACACAGCACAAGCACCATTCTGTAAAATCCCCAGTAAGCCTTTGTCTCCCTGCAGTCAGCTCGTCTCTTGCTGACCTGCCAGTTGCACCTTGCAACATATTTTCATACTTTCTCTAATAAATCTGTCTTTCTTTACCTACAACTGTCTTGGTAAATTCTTACCTCCCATGCTACCAGCCCAGTTAGTCACTGATTGGAACTTCATTTTCATACACATTATTAATTATTTGTTCCCTTGGCATAAATTCCTGAAAGTAGGTTTTCTGGCATCAAAGATTTGAATCCATTTAAAGGCTTTTATATGAATGGCCAAATTACACCCTAATGAAGTATGAGAGTGGCAATTTCCCACACTCGTACCAACATTGATTCTTGCCCACTTTCACTAATGGTCACAATTAAGCAGGGAGAATTTACAAACCCAAACAGAGGTAAATACACAACACCACCAGCTGTGGTTATTAGGCACGGTATATTACAGGCAGGACCCTGAGTTTACATGAAATGGGATGGTAAACAGCCTCACCACCATAAAATTAATAGAGGGGGAGTGTACAGGGAGGAAATGAGCAATTGGAAATTTTTACAGAAGTGGAATTCCAGGCACTATAGGAATGAAGAAAGCACAGTGTTGAATAACATCATTTTTTAGAACTTTGCCAATACCTGGGAAAATGCCTTACTTGGGGCCAGGCTCACTACTTAGAATTTCTCTTTAGTAAGCAACAACATCTAGGCTGTAGGACACCTGGACACAGAGATAAGTGAATGTGTTGTTAAAATAACTATAAGGGCCGGGCATGGTGGCTCACGCCTGTAATCCTAGCACTTTGGGAGGCTGAAGCAGGTGGATCACCTGAGGTCAGGAATTCAAGACCAGCCTGGCCAACATGGTGAAACCTTGTCTCTACTAAAAATACAAAAAATCAGCTGGGCATGGTAGCAGACACCTATAATCCCAGCTACTCAGGAGGTTGAGTCAAGAGAATCACTTGAACTCGGGAGGCGGAGGTTGCAGGGAGCTGACATCTCGCCACTGCACTCCAGCCTGGGCAACAAGAGTGAAACTCTGTCTCAAAAAATAAATAAATAAATAACTATAAACTGTTTATTTGAATAAAGGCAGCCCAAACCATGCTAAACACAATCAGGTGTTAGCCATGCTGTTTTTAGCTCTCTGTTTATGAGTTTTATTTTTTAAATAAGTTTTATTTTGTATATTTTAGGTGTACAGCATGCTGTCATTAGGTACATATAGATAGTAAATTGGTTATTGTAGTACAGCAGATTAACCATCTATCATCTCACATAGTTACTTTTTTGTGTGACAAGAGCAGCTAAAATCTACTTATTTAACAATAATAATCCCTAATACATTATAATTTTATTAACTATGGTGCTAATATGTTTTCCCTAAAATCTGAGCCAAGAGTCCTACTTCCTTAGATCATAACCTGCACCTCCATCCTGTGGCTCAAATGTACTACCAGGTGCTCTGACTCCTTTTGTAATCTCTCACAGCAGAAATGATGGGCTGAGATGACATTGAATTGCAATCCCCTTATCTCATTAAAGGTAGGTTCAAAGCACAAACTTTTTCTGATAGGTACATTAAAACAACAAGCAAGTATAACTTCTAGAGAGAGCAACTTCTCACAAAAATAAGTCCAACGATACACGTTTTTCATGCATGCAAAAATAAGCATAATTTGTCTTCTGAGAAGGGGAACGCAGATCTTGGTATAACCTACGTAATTAAGCAGTTTGCAAATTTATCACAATCTATTGCCTAAGAGACGGGAAAAATAACCCCTTATATGGTGAGTCTTAGAAGGTCCTGGGGGCCGACACGGACACAGGGAATTCACTGAAGTTCTCCTAAACACTTTCAATGGGACCTGCACTCCTTGGGGTTAGTAATACCTTCCTCCATGTAGCACGGAGGGACTGTTCTGAAGGACAAGGCCTCAGCTTGCTTCTGAAGCTCCATCATGGCTGTCCAGCTTTATTTAGGCTGTGGCCTCGTTGGCTTGTCTTTAAGCCAAATCAGTTGAACTTTTTTATCTTGAGTTTGTGCCAGCAGTGCTCTTTATTGCTGAGAAAGATGAGTTTAAGTTTGCATTTACATGTAAACTCATGTGGTTTCCCAGAAAATGTGGATCATAAAAGCTTTCTTAACCAGTTATTCAAGACTCCGTTGAAGAGCTGGTTGTTCTCTTAGAATGACATCTTAATTATAGAGTCCCTAGGTTAATTCTGAGAACCAGTGGTGAGGGCTTTTGAATTTCAAATGATCAGAAGGAGAAACTGGCTTAGACCCTCACAAATGCATAAGGAACTCACCCATCCAAAGCTACCCAAGTCACTCAGAAAGGAACACTGTCTTCGCTGGCTGAGAAGAATATCCCGGATAAAGGAGGTTTTCTCTCTGGGCTTGGGACTGGCTAGTGGCATTCCCAGAAAGTCAAGCTTTTGTCTTTCTCTACCAACCCCATTAGAAACAAAGAAGGCTGTCATCTCCCCCAAACTGAAAATGTTAAACAAACTTGGTCATGTCATATACAAGAAAAACAAACTTGCGCAATTATCATCACTGATATCACCATAACTTACACATTGGGTCCCCCAATTTCATGCATAACCCAGATCTCGATTTGTGTAATTTTTTCCTTCTGGAAGTTTGGAATTTCATAATCTGCAAAAAAACTGAGAAACATTTCTTAAAGCCCTAAAGCAATATGATATTTTTTCCATTTCAGTTGTTAGTTAATTTACACATTACTTTTCTTAAAAAACAATAAAGGGCTTTTAGAAGTTTTTCTTCTTTAGCTTTTATTTTTAGGTTACTTTTTATTCCTGCATTCATCAGCTGTTAATGGTTTAACTCTACAGACATGGCTCTGATCACCAGGTCATTCATCTGTTTTGCTTTACCTGAATTTACAGAAGCAAGCATGAGATGGGGACTAGGATAATTTTCTTTAGCCTGTAGTTGAAACAATTAAATAAATATTTTGGCATTCTCTGTTGTGTTTGAATGTGCTGCTGTTCTTACCCTTTGATGGGATAGGCTCCTGTGGGCTCTGAACCATTCAGCATGACGTGGATCACTCCAGAACTATCCTTGGAATACTACGAGAAGAACCAAGTATTTTTAGCAAATAAAGACGTGACATTTTTCTGCTATGAAATGTGCATTTTTACAAATTGTCAGTTCTAAATAATGGCAGGGATATGATAAATGTGGCATTTCATATGGCTTAGTAGAAATGCAAACTGGTTTATTTTGGAAAGCAAATTGCCTTGAAATGTCAAAAAACTCATAGACTCAGTAATTCATGTCTGGGAATCTACCCTAAGAAGAGAATAGAAAATACGCAGTATCTTATCAGCTGGAATAAACTAGGTTATGCTCCCTTAGCAAAGAACCTCGAAACTGCAGTGGCTTTAAACAACAATGATTTATATCATGCTCACACTACGTGTTTATCACAGGCCCACTGGGGTTTTGTTCCAAGTATCCTCATTCTGGGACACATCTGCAAAATCTCTGATTGCCAGGAAAGGGAGGAGACAGTGACAAATCGTGGACCACTTCGTAAAGGCTTCCACCCAAAAGTCACACACATCACTCTTGCTTGCAACTGATTGGCCAGTGTAAGTCACATGTAAATAATTTCATGAGGCAGGGAGTGCAAATCGTGGGCTCAGGAGACAAGCCAGAAATATCTGGCAAACAGCACTAAGGACTACCAGGAGCATTGTGCACAAAGATGTATAGTGCAGCAATTCCTCATAATACTGAAATATTGTAACTAATACAAAATACTCAACAACAAGGGAATGGTAAGTAAACTATCATACGTCAGTGTCTGAAATCTTAACCAGCCATTAGTAAAAGTCTGTATACAAAGTATTTGCAATAGCATAGGAAGTACTTACTTTCAAAGCAAAATGCAACCGTCGTTGGAGGAGCATGAGCTCTACTACTGTGTTAAAAATACATGGGCCGAAGTCTAGGAATTCCCAAGGGAGAGACAGGTCCACAGAAATTCCAAAATCTCCACCTCAAAATACTACTGGAGTATGTAATTTCCCTCATAAAATGTTTATACTAGAATGAAGGAGGTGTAGAGGTGAAATATGTGGCACTGACATGTAGGTGGCTGGGTTCACTCCCTAGCAAAGTGATACTCAATACCAATCAATATACTCCATGTCATCCATGTCTCAGATTGCTTCCAAATAGTGCTAACAGTCATAGTTAAATTCTTAAATGCCAATACCTGATCACCACTATGCTAAACGGGTTGCCTTTAGGTGGTAGGAATGTAGGTGATTAAGTTATATTTTCTATATGTGTCATTCACTATTATGAACAGCTATTACACTGACAAAAAGAAAAAAATATTTGTAAAAAAAATGTGCACAGAGCCAGGCACGGTGGCTCACACCTGTAATCTCAGCATTTTGGGAGACTGAGGTGGGCAGATCACCTGAGGTCAGGAGTTTGAGACCAGCCTGGCTAACGTTGCAAAAACCGGTCTCAACTAAAAATGCAAAAATTAGCTGGGCGTGGTGACACGCACCTGTAGTCCCAGCTACTCGGGAGGCTGAGGTGGGAGAATCGCTTGAACCTAGGAGGCGGAGGTTGCAGTGAGCTGAGAATGTACCACTGCACTCCAGCCTGGGTGACAGAGACAGACTCCGTCTCAAAAAAAAGATAAAAATAAAAATAAAAAGTGCACTGATGCAACGAGGCTGTATAACGTTGTGGTTGAAAGTCTGATCTTGAGCCAGCCTGCCTGCTTTCAAATCCCAGCTCCCCTACTTCTCAGTTCCATAACCCTAGTAAAGCTTCTTGACCTCTCTGTACCTTACTTTATTACCTGTAAAATAGGGGTGTTAAAAGTCTCTGCCTCATAGAACTGTCATAAAGATGAAACTATTTGGCCAGGGACAGTGGCTCACACCTGTAATCCTAGCACTTTGGGAGGCTGAGGTGGGTGGATCACGAGGTCAGGAGTTCGAGACCATCCTGGCCAATATGGTGAAACCCTGTCTCTACTAAAAATACAAAAATTAGCTGGGCATGGTGCCACATGCCTGTAGTCCCAGCTACTCGGGAGGCTGAGGCAGGAGAATCACTTGAACCCGGGAGGCAGAGGTTGCAGTGAGCTGAGATCGACAGAGCGAGACTCCGTCTCAAAAAAAAAAAAAAAAGAGATGAAAATATTTAAAATAATGACTGCTAACATTTATTGAATACTTATCTGCTAAGGTTCAAATCCGCTTCTCATCACTATACCACACTACCTCTCCTCATGCTTCGACTACACAGCAAATGCCAAGTTCTCAAAAAATGTGGCACTAGTATTAGATTTCCATTATAGAATTGGAGGAAGTATAAGGTGGTGGTTTGCAGCACACACATGGAAGTCTGGCAGATCCACTGGGTAAAATACATGGTTCCTTTACATGTAATGTTGACATCTCCCCTGAGTTACTGTTTGATCCCACTTTCAGATGATGACATCTCTGTAGCCTCCCAGTTCTCAATGAGGGGCTCTGGCAGCCACTGCCAACTGACTGGAGTCTGTGCTCAAGATGAAACCTACAGGTAGTGGGAGCAAATGGTGCTCTCTTGGGGTGGGCAGCAGACCACAGTAATAAACAGAATATGTTTTATCTGGGAGGGACCCTCTGCTTAGCTAGAAACTGCAGCCACCATGGAGGATTTGGCCAAGGCCCTTCTCACCCTGACTAACAATCTACCTAGTGGACACCTGAGGATCTAGGGGAGAAGAAGGGACCAAAAAAGACATGGATAGTCCTGAAAGGGGGTTGGCAGTGGTGGGTGGAAGTGCCCTGACATCCACCTGGTCAACCTAGCTAATGTTTAATGGTCAACAGCTCTTTGCCAGGCACTGAACTAAGAACTTAACCCTCTTTATTTGTAATCTCTATTCTAATTCTCATGACAGAGAGTGTAAGCTGTAGTCACTGGCATGTTACAGCTACTGATAGCTGTCATCAACTCTGGTGACATCATTCTCTGGGAAACAGACCTACCTTCAGGGGATCATTTCTGTGTCTCCAGCTTATCCTCCATCCCCTATCAGGTCCTCTCCCATTAATATTAGTCTTGTAGACATTTCTGATCCCCACAAATTGATCTGCAGTGTCCTAGGGTCTTCCATAAAGCAGGAGTTGCCCCATTTTACGTAGCAATCAAAATCATTGATTTGAAATACTAATGATAACCATGACATAATGGAAATAATAATGACTAATTAAAACCCTCATGTATAGCCAACAATTTACAGAATGTTTTCTCCGTGCCAGGCACTGCATTAAGTATTTTATTTCCTTAAATTCTCACAATTTTATGTAGCAAAGAGCATGAATCATGATGTGGTAAAAGTGGAAAGTGAGGCTCAGAAGTTGAGTGATGACCTGGGGCCCAGACTCTGAATGACTGTGTTCCATCTCTATGGGTCCCACACATGCTCAATCACTCAGATATCATCCCAGCATTACCTGGATGGATGCCCTTTTCCAAAAGGAATCCACAGGATTATTTTCACAGTCTTCTGATGTAGGGCAGGATTGGTAATCAAGTCCTAAGGGGTAAGTAGACAAACACATTTTATTCCAAAGATTATCTATCTAAGAGAAGAATTAACTTACAATATATCCCAGTTCCATGATGTATAGTTAACCTCCATTCTGTACAATGTGTACAAGTTTAACATCCACAGTTCTTCCCACTCGATCCACAAGGAGCCTGGTGAGGGACCACCTTGTCCATGATACTAAAGACGTTGGTCATTTTGCTCATCACAAATGTGAGGAAGGCAGAGAACTAAATAGCTGGCTAGTGAGTGAGCCTAGCTGACCACTGAGCATCAGTGTATTAGCCGGGTTATTTCTCTACTGGAGCACTAGTAAAGCAATGTTTAAAAACCCACGAACAACAACAAAACCCTTTGCTTTATTGGGAGAAGTGCCGTCTCCAAAAATTAAATTGTTAGCCATTATCTTAGCAGTAAATGCAAGGAAAAAACGGATTAAGAAAGTGATAATGCTTAGCCAGAAAACAGAAATTTCATATAATCGAAAAACATATGTTAAAATGTTTTACATTTTAAAATGTTTAACGACAGATTAAAGGCCTCAGCAGATCAATGGGATGTGGGATGTGCTTACCATATACTCTATAAAGAAAAAAAAATTTCTGATCTACAAGTTGACCCATATTCCTAGCAAGAACTGCTATTAATGGCGTTATTCATAATAGCCAAGATATGGAATCAATCTGTGTCCATCAACTGATTAATAGATAAAGAAAATAGACTGGGCACAGTGGCTCACACCTGTAATCTCAGCACTTTAGGAAGCCGAGGCGGGTGGATTACCTGAGGTCAGGAGTTCAAGACCAGACTGGCCAACATGGTGAAACCCCATCTCTACTAAAAATACAAAAATTAGCCCGGTTTGGTGGCACACATCTGCAGTCCCAGCTACTCGGGAGGCTGGAGCAGGGGAATCACTTGAACCTGGGGGACAGAGGTTGCAGTTAGCTGAGATTCTGCCACTGCACTCTGGCCTGGGCGACAGACAGAGACTCCGTTTCAAAAAAAAAAAAAAATATGGCATATATACATAATGGAATACTGTTGAGCCATCTGCAACAACATGGATGAACCTGGAGGACATTACGTCCAGTGAAATAAGCCAGGTACAGGAAAACAAATATTGCATGATCTCACTTGAAAGTGGAATCTTCAAAAGCTGATCTCATAGAAGTTGGGGGTGGAATAGTGGCTACCAGAGGCTGGAGGGGGAATGGACAAGGGAGATGGGAAGAGATTGGTCAACAATATTACAGTTACATAGGAGGAGTAAGTACTAGGGCTGTAATGCACAATAGAGTGGCTATAGTTAACAATAGTGTACTGTATATTTCAAAATAACTAGTAGAGAGGATTTTGAATGTCTCACCACAAAGAAATAGTAAATGTTTAAGATGATGGATATGCTAATTACCCTGATTTGATCATTACACAATATACATATGTATCAAAACATCACATTGTATGCCATAAATATATACAATTTTTATGTGTTAATCAAAAATAAAATTAAAATTAAAAAAAGAACCAAGGCCAGGTACAGTGGCTCATGCCTGTAATCCCAGTGCTTTGGGAGGCTGAGGCAGGAGGATTATTTGAAGTCAGGAGTTCAAGACCAGCCCGGGCAACATGGCAAGACCATGTGTCTACAAAACTAATTTTAAAAACAGCCTAGTGCGGTGGTGTGTGCCTGTAGTCCAGCTACTTAAGAGGGTGAGGCAAGAGGATCGCTTGAGCACAGGAGTTCAAGGCTGCAATGAGCTAGGATCACACCACTGCATTACAGCCTGGGCGGCAGAGTGAGATGCTGCCTCAAAAAATAATAACGATTTTAAAATAAAAATAAATAAATAAATAAATAAATAAATAAATAAATAAATAAAAAAGAGCTGCTGTCAATGGTTTGGGTTTGCTATTTTCTTGATTTTTTCTGTGTGTATATTTTCATAGATGTATTGTGTATATGTGTTTTTATTTGAATAGCCTCATACCAATCACAGGGTTATGTAAATTTATTTTTTGCTTAAAAATATGCCTCTTTCTGGGTCAGTAAATAAAAAACCCCATCACCATTGCTGCTGGCCCCACAGGATTCCATGACATACACATACAGTTATTTAGCTGACCAGAACTGCTGGACTTCACTTCTTTCTGAAACAAAGAGCCCTGATAGGAGGGCATAGATAGAAAAGGGCAGCGAGGTGAAGAAGAAATAACTGGTGGTTTTCTGGAAGGCTCTCCCTTTCTTTATGTGTTTTTCATCACATTCCTCTCCTCCTTCTCCCCGCCCTCTGCAGCATCATCAAACAAAAGCTTCCTGGAAGTTCTCCATTGAAGGAATGGCTGTGTCCATTTGACCTGGAACCTGCAATGCTGCCCATCTCACTCACAGTGAAAAGCAGAGGCCTGACAACATCCTGTGCCCACCTGGCCCTCCTTTATTCGCCTAGCCTCATAGCTCGCACTTTCCTCTTTGCCCACTGTCCTCTTTGCTGTTAAATATGTCACACACGTTCCCACCTCAGGGCCGCTGCAATTGCTGTTCTCCCGTCAGAAAATGCTCTTTCTCATCTCCTTCGGGTCCTTATTCAAATATCAGCTTATCAGTGAGGTTTTCCCTTGGCATCTAGGTAAAAGTGCAACGCTTTCCTCTCCCCAGCCCTCCACCCTCAACCTTTTTTGTCCTTATTACCTGTTTTATTTTTCTCCATAGCCCTTATAATCTTAAGGCAGACTGTATATTTCACTTGCCTGTTATTGTCTTATCTGCCCTCCTATGATGTAAGTATGAGGTATTAATTTCCTCTTTTATTCTCTGCTGTGTTCCTACTGTCTAGAAGATGAGGGTCTGGCACATAGACCCTATAAATTTTAGTTTGATGGACAAATGAATGGAGGAGAAATAAACAGAACTGATATTAGGTTAACTCTTTTTTTTTCTTTTTGTGCCGAGTCTCACTCTGTCATCCAGGCTGGAGTGCAGTGGTGTGATCTCACCTCAGTGCAACATCCAACTCCAGGGTTCGAGGGATTCTCCTGCCTCAGTCTCCCGAGTAGCTGTGATTACAGGCATGCACCACCACACCTGGCTAATTTTTTTGTATTTTTAGTAGAGATGGGATTTCTTCATGTTGGCCAGGCTGATCTCGAACTCGTGACCTCATATGATCCACCCACCTCGGCCTCCCAAAGTGCTGGGATTACAGGCGTGAGCCACCATGCCCGACCTGATATGAGGTTAACTTCTGAAGTAACTCTGATACCCAGGAAGGATCTCCAGTCTTCATGATGGGAACACTCCCTCACCTCCTTTTCTTGCTAGCTTCCCTCCTGAAGCTTCCCTGATGACCTGCTGGAGGCTGGTGTCTCACTCTGCTACTCCTCAGAACACCATTTTTCCTGCATTACAGCCCATATCACTCGAGCTAATGCCCCCCCCCCATGAGGCTATAAGCTCCCTGAAGATGGGGACTGCTGTGTCTCCAGCTCCTAGCACCACAGTTGGATGAATGAGGAGAGTTTGCAGAACATTCAGGCCAGCTCTTGTGACTCTAACTTTCCTTGTGACTTGGATCTCGAAATATCTGCCAGCGGCCTGGAGTGGTGTTAAAGAGCACAGGCTTCAGAATCCATCAGGACAAGACTGAGACCCAGCCTTACCACTTCCAGTCATTTAACCTCCCTAAGCCTCAGCTTCCCCCTCTGGACAAATGAGGATAGTAAGGCAGAGTTATGCAAAGTTGAGAAAATGGGCTCTGGAGTCAGACTGTCTGCTGCTTACTAGCTATGCCCCCTGAGCAGGTTTCTTAATCTTGCTGTGCCTCAGTTTCCTCATTTATCAAAATGGGGATTATGATAGGATCCCATGAGGCTGTTTGGGGCATCAAATGAGTATGTGTGTATATAATAGATATAGATATAGATATATATGTGTGCATATATATGTGTGTATATATATATATACAGAGAGAGAGAGAGAGAATGCTTAGACTAGCACCTGCAAAAGTTAAGTATTCTCTAGTATTGTTATTATTAACTATTCTTGCCACTTAGAGGACTCGGAGAGGATCAAGTGAAATAAATGCATATGAAAGCATTTAGCACAAATGGTAATGCATAGTAAATAGGAGCTCTTTAGTCTCCTGTGATTTGTGCAGGAGTCTTACCAGAGGCATTTTTCTGTCGACACCAGCTCAAGAAATCTACAACCCTGCCATACAGAACATCGCTCACGGGCATAAATCGACGGGTGTTTTCTGCAAAGCTGTTAACAAGGAGGTGGCTATTTTCCCAGAACAGGGACTAAGGAAAGACAAATGAAACATCAAAATACAAAACAAAATCAAAACAGACTCCTCAGGCACAATATCAACAAGGCAAGTTGGGCAATCCAGTTCTCTTTCAACTCTGACCTGCTGCACAACAACTGAAAGTTCTTTTTCGTTGTCTTTATTTATTCATTCAAAGACTGCTAGCATCTCTCCTCCCTTTATTCCCAGGGTATCATGCAAATGTTAATGGAATATTTTCTCATTAGTACTAAATATACGTGCATGTGGTAAGATCCCCTACATTAAAAATGATCAAGGGACCTGGGCTGGAATCTTGGCTCTGTCATGTATTAGATATGTAATCTTGAGCAAGGCATGCAATCTCCCTGTTTCTCAGTTTCTACTTCTGGAAAATGCAGAGCATGAGCCCCTTCTCTTCTTCCACAGCTGTGGCCAGGATAATATGCAGTCACAAAAAGCACTTCCTAAAGTGTCAAGTGCCTCAAAAACACATTGCTTTTATATTATACTTTATAGTTTCCACTATAATGTTCTCATATAACAATAACACAAATCCCCCAGTCACTATTTCATCTGACCCTCAGTAGTCCAATCAGTTTATATTTAGACTAGAAGGTCCCCAAGGGTGGGGGCTGTTTTTCACTGTTACATCCTTAACCCTTAGCACCAATGACTGGCAAACAAACAGCCCAGGAAATATTTACTGAGTTCATCAACTAGCACCGAATCTATGAAACAGAAGGTTAAAAAGTCAGCTTCACCACTTTTAGTGACAGGAAGGCAGCAAGGTTCAAAAAACAGCATATACTCAAAAATCATGTTTTCAGTCTATTCTGTCTTTGAACCTCACAGTTCCATTTACTTGCCTTTACAAATAACACACAATGGAAAAAATCAGGTTAAGAATGTTTATGTCACAGAAACAAAAATAGTGTCTAGCATTCCTTAAACTTGAGGTATTGTTTTAAGCAAGGGTTTTATGGAAATTTTCTCATTTATTTTCATTTTATTAGACCTGAGAGTGTAGACAGAATATAGATATGTGGTTTTCTTAAATAAACTGGTATTAAATAAATATAATCTTAAGACCCATTAAATGGAGAGACTGGTCTCCCGGGAGGATACTGAGATTGAGAGTTTTTTGAATTACTCAAGGTTCAGGCTATTGGGCCAGTTAGGATGAAGGTTATTTAGAACTGGTCAGATGTGGAGGCCCAGTGTGACAGGTATGGTCATGTCCTGATGTCCTCATGTTGCTTCTCACACTAACTTGCTAACTTAGGAAATTTTCTTCTGCCCACAACCAGCCGGAGATCTAGAATCACTGTTGGAAACTGATATGATTTGGATTTGTGTCTCTTGTAAAATTGTAATCCCCTATGTTGGAGGTGGCGCCTGGTGTGAGGTGATGGGATTATGGGGGCGGATTTCCCCTTTTGCTGCTGTTCTCCTGAGGGAGTTCTCAGAAGATTCAGTTGTTTATAAGCCTGTGGCACCTCCCCTCTGCCCTTGGTCCCGCTCCTGCCATGTAAGACACCTGCTCCCACTTTGCCTTCTGCAGGAGTAAAAGCTCCCGGAGGCCTCCCAGAAGTAGACGTTGCCATTCTTCCTGTACAGCCTGTGGAACTGTGAACCAATTAAACCTCTTTTCTTTATAAATTACCCAGTCTCAGCATTTCTTTATAGCAATGTGACAACGGACTAATACAGAAACAAAGCTAGCTTCCCACAGAGAGCTCAGCACACACATTATGTGTGCTGCCTGATGTTTCTGTGACATTGCAGGATGCAGGGGACAGCTAATGTCAACCTGGCCCATGCACCATCCATTTCTGTAGAGACAGAGAACACAGTTTTACCCAAGATGGTTGTAGTGTTACCTTATCTCTGGGAATAGAGTGCCTGGACAAGTTAATAAAAAGGTCATAGTCCGAGGGAAGCACGGAGCAGGGATCCTTGTCCAGTGCCACTTTAAAGGCTTCCCAGATGGCTGTGCAGTTCTTGTTCCTGTGCAAAAGTACAAGTTGGGAAGAACACACACGTGCACATCATAATGTGTTGTGAAGTATGTCCATTTGTCTAAGAGCTTTACAAGAGATTTTTCTTATAGTAACTGCAGAAGTAGGCTTACAAAAAAGACAACAAATTGTCATGGCTTAGGTGACAGACTCAGAAATCTGACACTGGAATTGCCTTTCTGAAGGCACTGCACAGATTTCTCAGAGCTAAGGAAAACAGCCTTGCCCCAGGCTCACAGAGACAAGCAGAAATGGCACCGAGCAGGAGGTGACTAATTCAGTCAACTATACAGCAGGTGCCTCTTCATGTAGACCTAACGGTGGGGCCAGTCTCATTGTCCAGGTCCACTGTGGAGCTCGGGGACCAGGTGAGGCCAGGCCAGCCAGCAGGATGCGTAATGTTAGGAGGGAGGCCCAATGCTGCAAAAGGCTTCTACCTCTGGCAAAGCAGGTGCACCCTCCAGTGCAAGCCCCTCTTGAGGTCCATGCTAGTTTTCAAAAAATATTTCCCATAGCATTTGTAACTTTCTGTTTCTCATACTGGGTGGTGGGTAACACAGGTGGTTCTCTGCTGTTTTTTATTTGCCTGAAATGTGCGACAATAAAAACGATCAGCACAAGAAAGAGACATCACAAACATAAGAAAAGGGGGGCCACAGAAGGAACAAAAATCAGTAAGAAATGCAGCGCTGGCAAGAAAGACCCAAACTTCAGAAATCCTCCAGATTTAGGGGATCTGAAATTTGAATTCCGGGAGGACTGGACTCAAGGAATTCCAATCTAAGACCACATTCTGGGTTCTGAGCGTTCAGACTAAACATCTGCTGGGTGGCAATGGGCTGTTACGCAGTTCGCCTCTACCACCCCCCCTCACTTCTAGAGGGATACCTCTCTACCCTCCTTCACACTCGCACACACACACACACACACCTCTCGCCTCTAGACCACACACACATCCCTCACCTCTAGACCACGCACACATCCCTCACCTCTAGACCACACACACACACATCCCTCACCTCTAGACCACACACACACATCTGTCACCTCTAGACTACACACACACACCCCCCTCACCTCTAGAACAAACACACACACCTCACCTGTAGAACACACACACACACAACTCACCTCTAGAACACACACACACACATCCCTCACTTCTAGAACACACACACATCTCACTTCTAGAACACACACACACCCATCATCTCTAGAACACACACATCTTGCCTCTAGAACACACACCCCTCAACTCCAGAACACACACACACCCCCCTCACCTCTAGAACACACACCACACACACACACCTCATCTCTAGAACACACACACTCTCCTCACCTCTAGATACACATACACCCCTCACCTCTAGAGCACACACACACCCTTCACCTCTAGAGCACACACACACCCCCCTCACCTCTAGAGCACACACACACCCCCCTCACCTCTAGAGCACACACACACCCCCTCACCTCTAGAGCACACACACACCCCCTCACCTCTAGAGCACACACACCACACCCCTCACCTCTAGAGCACACACACACCCCTCACCTCTAGAGCACACACACACCCCTCACCTCTAGAGCACACACACACCCCTCACCTCTAGAGCACACACACACCCCCCCCCCACCTCTAGAGCACACACACACCCCCCTCACCTCTAGAGCACACACACACACACCCCTCACCTCTAGAGCACACACACACACACATCCTCTACAGCACACACACACCCCTCACCTCTAGAGCACACCTCCCACCTCTAGAGCACACACAACACACACATCAACCTCTAGAGCACACACACACACACACACACACACATCCACCTCTAGAGCACACACACACACCTCCCACCTCTAGAGCACCCACACACACACACCCCTCACCTCTAGAACACACGCACACACCCCTCACCTCTAGAGTGTGTGTGTGCGCGCACACACACACACACACACACTCATCTCTAGACCCCGCACAGCGCACCCCTCACCTGCAGACACACTTCACAGCCCCCTCCTCACTCGCCCCCATCTTTCAGGACCATCGTTGTCTCCACGCTCACCTCTCCCCTCAAGGCCTCTCTCACTGCCCCCTCACCCCGACCTTTAGCTCCAGTTTTCCCGTCCCCAGGCCCTCCCCACCGTTGTCTCTTCCCCGCTCCCCTTCCACCCGGCCGGCCGACTGCCTCACCGCTGCTCGGGACTCAGCAGTGCGCGGTACTCGGCGCAGCGGCCCAGGAAGATGTCCGGCAACTGTGCGCTGGTGCCCTCCCCGCGCCACCGCGGGCGCGCCTCGCCCGCCGCCAGCAGCAGCAGTAGAAGCAGAAGCTGCAGCAGCAGCTGGAGCAGCCGCGATGCCGCGCACCCCCGGGCCGCCATTGGGGAACTTTGGTCCCTCCAGACCTGTGCCTCCTCCACTCACCTTCTCTCCTTCTACTAAGGCGGTTCCGCAAACTGATGCAGGGCGGAACTATCGCTCGGACACCTCGCTGTTTTCCGTTTCCCGTTCCAGACTATTTCAAGACTGAGCGTGGGGCGGGGCGCGGCGGCTCATGCCTGTAATCCCAGCACTTTGAGAGGCCAAGGCGGGCGGATCGCTTGAGTCTAGGAGTTCGAGACAAACCTAAGTAACATATAGGTGAGAAACCTCTTCTCCACAAAAAAATACAAAACTTAGCTGGTCCTGGTGGTGCGCACCTGTAGTCTCAGCTACCTGCGAGGCTGAGATGGGAGGAGGCTTGACCTCAGGGGATCGAGGTTGCAGCGAGCAGTGATTGCACCACTGCACTCCAGCCCTGGGCGACAGAGTGAGACTCTGTCTAAAAAAAAATTAATAAATAAATAAAACAAAAAAAAGAGTGAGCTTGGAACATCACCCAGAACAGGACCAGTGTACTGTGGCCCAGGCTAATCTTGACCGGTGTCCTCGGGGAGGGAGCCCCAAAGAAGCGGCGAGGTTGAAGGAGAGGTGAGGAGAGGTAAGTCATCATTAGAAGAAATACTTTTCTGGCTCCAAAGGACGACAACTTTGACAGATGCCCTCTTTCACACCAACCAATAAGTGGTTTTTGTTTGTTTTCAGGAAATAATAACCACAACAACGTGCCAAGCACTTTGCTAGTATAATATTCATTACTTTCCGCAACACCCTTCCTAGCTAAGTTTGTAATTATTCTCGCTTTAGCAATGGATAAACTCAGGGAAGTTAAGCATGTTCGGCCCTCCAGATTTGCGGATTCATCATCCAAATTCAGCTAACCACGGATGAGAAGTATTTGAGGAAAAAAAGAATGCTTGCATCTGTACTGAACATGTACGGACTTTTTTCCTTGTCATCATTCCCTAAATAATACAATGTAACAATTACTATGTAACAATTACATAGTACTTGATATTATAAGGAATCTGGAGATGATGTGAATTATAGGAGAGGATGTGCAAATACTGTATACTACACCATTTAATATAAGGGCCTTGAGCATCTGTGGATTTTGGTATCCAGGGGGGTCCTGGAACCAATTCTCCATGGATACCTACCGCCGACTGTAACTTGTCGGAGGTCACAATCTCCCTTCCTGATAGATGCAAAATCCTGGAGATGTTCAGTTTGAAGACAGCCAGTATTGGCCGGGCGCGGTGGCTCACACCTGTAATCCCAGCACTTTGGGAGGCCGAGGCGGATGGATCACGAGGTCAGGAGATCGAGACCATCCTGGCTAACACGGTGAAACCCCGTCTCTACTAAAAATACAAAAAATTAGCCGGGCGCAGTGGCGGGCGCCTGTTGTCCCAGCTACTCGGGAGGCTGAGGCCGGAGAATGGCGTGAACCCAGGAGGCAGAGCTTGCAGTGAGTCGAGATCGCGCCACTGCACTCCAGTCTGGGCAACAGAGCGAGATTCCGTCTCAAAAAAAAAAAAAAAAAGCCAGTATTAATAGAATACCACGTGGAGGCCCAAGTCCTCAATTCTTACAATAATGACAGCAATGAACTTTGAGTGCCTGGCAAGCACTTGATAAACACAAGGGAGGACAGAACAGGTGTTCTGTACTGTTTTATTTGAATCTCTTTTTTGTGTGTAACCAAAATCCGCATTCTCCTGTTCAGTTCCTCCTTAAGTTAAATCCACTTTCCAGAGGTAAGCATTTTTAATTCTTTCAAGTTTTGTTCCTGTGTTTACTTCCACATTTCTAAATAACATGTGTGAACCCCCAAATTTTGAGGCAGGTCTCAATTAATTTAGAAAGTTTATTTTACCAAGGTTGAGGACGGGTGTCCATGACACAGCCTCGGGAAGTCCTGACAAAATGTGCCCAAGGTGGTCAGGGCACAGCTTGGTTTTATACATTTTAGGGAGACATGAGATAACAATCAATATATGTAAGAAGTACATTGGTTCTGTCCAGAAAGGCGGGGACAACTCGAAGCACGGAAGGGGCTTCCAGGTCACAGGTAGGTGAGAGACAAATGGTTGCCTTCTTTTGAATTTCTGATAAGCCTTTCCGAAGGAGGCCATCAGAATATGCATATATCTCAGTGAGCAGCTGAATGACTTTGAATAGAATGGGAGGCAGGTTTGCCCTGAGCAGTTCCCAGCCTGACTTTTCCCTTTAGTTTAGTAATTTGGGGGCCCCAAGATTTTCCTTTCGTGCAACCCTGGTATGGCTTGTCCCACCAAATCTAATGTTAAATTGTAATCCCCAACGTTGGAGGTGGGGCCTGGTGGGAGGTGATTTGATCATGGAGGTGGGTTGCTCACGAATAGTCTAGCACCATCCCCTTGGTGCTATTCTCATGATAGTAAGTGAGATCTGGTTGTTTTAAACTGTGTAGCACTGGCAGGGCGCCGTGGCTCACACCTGTAATCACAGCAGTTTGGGAGGCTGGTGGGGAGGGGGGGAGTTGGGAATCACGGATCGAGACCAACCTGGCCAACATGGTGAAACCCCATCTCTACTAAAAATACAAAAATTAGCTGGGCATGGTGGCATGCGCCTGTAGTCCCAGCTATTCGGGAGGCTGAGGCAGGAGAATCGCTTGAACCTGGGAGGTGGAAGTTGCAGTGAGCTGAGATCTCACCACTGCACTCCAGCCTGGTGACAGAGTGAGACTCTGTCTCAAAAAAAAAAAAAAAAAAAAAAAAAAAGAAGTGTGTAGCACCTCCTCCCTCTCTCTCTTGCTCCCTGCTGCCACCGTGTAAGACCCATTGCTCCCCCTTTGTCTTCCACCACATTTGGAAACTTCCTGAAGCCTCTCCAGATGCAGAAGCCACTATGCTTCCTACAGCCTGCAGAACTGTGAGCCAATTCAACCTCTTTTTCTTACAAGTGAGCAGTTTCAGGTATCTATAGCAATGCAAGAACAGACTAATACAACACCTATATGCTATTTCTTGATGTTTCTGTTTGGGACATTATTCTGTTTGGGACATTATGACATTTTATTTGTTGTAAACCTCTTGTTTACACTGGAGGTAATCATTATCTAGAAAGTAACTAGCTTGCTTTTGATATTACAGGCTCATAGGCAGAAGGCACTTGCCTTGTCTCAGATGAAACTTTGAACCCTGGACTTTTGGGCTAATGTTGAAATGAGTTAAGACTTTGAGGGACTGTTGAGAAGGCATGATTGGTTTTGAAATGTGAGGACGTGACATTTGAAGGGGCCAGGGGTGGAATGATATGGTTTGGCTGTGTCCGCACCCAAATCTCAACTTGAATTGTATCTCCCAGAATTCCCACGTGTTGTGGGAGACAGCTAGGTTGGGGGGGGTGGGGGGGGGGAGGTGGGGCGGGAGTAATTGAATCATGGGGGCCAGTCTTTCCTGTGCTATTCTGGTGATAGTAAATAAGTCTCACAAGAGCTGATGGGTTTATCAGGTGTTTCCACTTTTGCTTCTTCCTCATTTTTCTCTTGCCGCTGCCATGTAAGAAGTGCCTTTCACCTCATGCCATGATTCTGAGGCCTCCCCAGCCATGCAGAACTGTAAGTCCAATTAACCCTCTTTCTGTTCCCAGTTTCAAGTGTGTCTTTATGAGCATCATGAAAACGAACTAATACAACTTGATCTCACATCCTCCTCTTTCTTGTTTTATGGAGCACATCTTCCAATACCTTCTTGAGAAGATACACAGGGACTAAACTTTCTGAGATTTTTTGCATAAGAATTCAAAATGTCATTATTCTACCTTCACACTTAATTGAGAATTTGGTTGGGTTTCTGAGATTTTTGCATAAGAATTCAAAGTGTCATTATTCTAACCTCACACTTGATTGAGAATTTGGTTGGGTAGATTTTTGCATTGGAAAGCATTTCCCTTCAAAATTTTGAAGACTGTGTTCCATTGTTTTCTGTGTTGCTGTTGAGAAATCTGAATCCATTTTCCTATTCCTGTTTATTTTACCTTTTTTGTTGTTGTTTGTTTTGTTTTTTATTCTTTGGCCTGTTTTTTTCTACCTGGAAGTTTCCAGAATTTCCTTCTATTCTTAGGAGTATGAAATTTCAGAGATGAACTTGGGCAAAAGTAGTTGTTTTTCATTGTACTGGACAATCCATGAGCCCTTTTAACCTACAAACTCATGTCTTTAAATACTGAGATATTTTCTCAATTTTTTGGTAATTTCCCCTCCTCCAAATTCTGTTTTCTCTTTCTGAAATTCCTATTACTCATATAGGAATGATTTCCTTGTTAGACTTCCTAGTCTCTAATTTTCTATATTTTCCTCTTTTTTCTTTACTTTGTCTTCTTATACTTTCTTGACTGTAAATTTATCATTATCTTCCAACTTCTCTGTTGATTTTTTAAATTTATACTATATATATCTATATATACATATATATACAGTTGTGTTCTACATGTTCAGGTCTTTTTGCTTTTTATAATCTTCTCTTGCTGTTTTGTGAATATTTCTGAGGCTTTTATTACAGATGTAGGTTTTTCATTTTTCTTTTAAATTTTCTTCTGCCAATGTCTGTTTCCTTTGAGTGCCTTATTTCCATTTTGGTGACTGGCTTTAATGTGAGAAATTTCCCTCAAATAAACTGATGACCTTTGGCTGATTATTTTTACAAACACAGGAAAACATAAGGAACTGTATTAGTTTGTTGTCGCACTGCAGATAAAGACATACCTGAGACTGGGTAATTCGGCAGAAGGCAACAGGCATGTCTTACATGGCAGTAGGCAAGAGAGAGCTTGTGCAGGGGAACTCCTCTTTATAAAACCATCAGATCTTGTGAAACTTATTCACTATTATGAGAATGGGAAAGACCCACCCCCGTGATTCAATTACCTCCCACTGAGTCCCTCACATGACATGAGGGAATTGTGGGAACTACAATTCAAGATGAGATTTGGTTGGGGATACAGCCATACCATATCAGGCACTAATTAGAAGCAGGCTCAAGGCACATGGTCAGAGTTTGTCAAAGGGTGGGCTGCCCTGTAGGATGAACATAGTGCACTTTATCACTAAGAGATACCTGTCATCTGTCATTTTCTCTTGGACAGTCCGTTTTTCCAGAGAGTAATATTCCTTTTTTTTTTTTTTTTGAGACAGAGTCTCACTCTGTTGCCCAGGCTGGAGTGTAGTGGCACGATCTCGGCTCACTGCAAGCTCTGCCTCCTGGATTCATGCCATTCTCCCACCTCAGCCTCCCAAGTAGCTGGGACTACAGGCGCCCGCCACCACGCCTGGCTAATTTTTTTTGTATTTTTAGTAGAGATGGGGATTCACCATGTTACCCAGGATGGTCTCAGTCTCCTGACCTCGTGATCCTCCCACCTCAGCCTCCCAAAGTGCTGGGATTACAGGCATGAGCCATCGTGCCTGGCCTAATATTCCTTTTTTCTACCTGGAAGGATATAAGCCTGGATGTTAGCAATGTGGAGCTGAGTCGGGGAAGGTGGCTGGGAGAATCTCACTATTCAGTATAAAGATTTTCACTTATCCCTCCTCTCTCACCACATTTTTAGTAGAAGCTCTGGTGTCAGTGATGCCTGGTACCCCACAACATAGAATCTTTAGTCTACTCTTCAGGAAATATGTTGCTGCACAGGATTAGGAAGGGCATTCTTGGACTTCCAACTACTTTTTTGACTTCCAGCCCTACATCCACTCCCACTTTCATCTTAGTGACAGACCATTCTTCCAGTTCCTCTTCCTTTTGAGGGTTCGTGGCATCAAACAACTTTCTTCACAGCTTACATTCTCTTTCCCCACTAGCCAGCTGAGGTTTCGGCCTTCACTGGCCAACTAAATTGTTACCCCTTCCTCATTTTCTTTCCACCATCCCAAATTCTGTTTCTGAAAACTCCTCTTCTCTTCTCTTTTCCCTCATGGTTTACTCCTTTTTCATTTTGTTTATATTCATCTTATTTATTGTCATGGGGGATGAGTTTGTTTTGAGGGAAGAAGTCTTTCATACCTCACAAACCCTCAAAACATGACTTCATCTTAATGTGTGAGGCAACAGGAAATACACAGCACCACTTCTGAAGTACCCATGCATCTGTCTGTCTACCTATCTATCTAATCTGCATCTAGCAAACCTTCAGATTTAACTACAGTTTTCAGGAAATATAGAGGATAGAGGGTCATGTTAAATGATACCACAGGCAGTCATGCACTGAAACTGGCTGACAATATTTGACAGATATATTTTCAAAAATGTATCAAAAATCTGTGAGCCATTTGTTAAACACAGTCATATTAAAAATTAAATTATATAAACTTACAATAAAATAAATTATATTAAAATCAGGCTGGGTGCAGTGGCTTACGCCTATAATCCCAGCACTTTGGGAGGCCGAGGTGGGTGGATCACGAGGTCAGGAGTTCGAGACCATCCTGGCTAACATGGTGAAACCCTGTCTCTACTAAAAATACAAAAAATTAGCTGGGTGTGGTGGCGGGTGCCTTTGGTCCCAGCTACTTGGGAGGCTGAGGCAGAAGAATGGTGTGAACCTGGGAGGTGGAGCTTGCAGTGAGCTGAGATTGCGCCACTGCACTCCAGCCTGGGCTACAAAGTGAGACTCTGTCTCAAAAAAATAAATAAATAAAAGCAAAGGTAATAAACATCCAAAATACATAACTTCTTAATTATTTTACTACATGTTGCTATTATTTATGCTCTTGGGGATATTTATATTTATGTCTATTTTATTTTCGGTCTACATGCCAAAAGTCAAAAAACAAATTTATGTATTGACATTCATCAAAGCTAAGAAATTCTGCTCTTCAAAAAGTGCCACTAAGAAAATGAGCAATCCACAAATTGGGATGTATTTGCAATACATGTATCTGACAAAGGCATGTATCTAAAAAACAGGGTTGTCCAATCTTTTGGCTTCCCTGGGCCACATTGGAATAAGCCACACATAAAAAACACTAACACTAGCATAACACTAACACTAACTTCAGCCACACATAAAAAGCACTAGCATTAGCTGATGAGCTTAAAACAAAAAGAAAAAGTTCTGTGTGTTACATGTAGTTAGACAGGCATGAGTGGAGCAGGAGAAGGCTCTTCCCACACCCACTAGGAATGTCAGGTGATGGTTTGGCACTTATTACATTGCCTCTTTAAAAGTAATAAATTGGCAGCTGACACCAGGGAGAGGCCATTTCCTTATGGCCCACACCTGCGGCACTAAACTGTTAATTGAATGCAGAGACCAGGGAGAAGCAACTTCCAGGGCATGTACATTAAGAGACAAAATGGTGGAGTATGACTTGCCAGGGGCACTCCCCTGGAAAATGGAAGAAAGCCTCCGATGGCATGCATACAGCTTCCTAAACACATTGCGCATGCTCACCTCCCAAGCACATTAAATAAAAGCAGTTGTTATGCTTGTGTGCATGCCCGGCTGGAGGCCCAGAGAGTCCCCTTTCCACTCGGATGGTCTCCCAGTCGACCGGGCATAGGCTGCATGGTAGCTCTCTTCCAGGATTCTACGGCTTGGGGCAACAAATCCTGCCAGGCTCTCTCACCGCTATGTCCCGAAGTCCAACACCCTGCGAGTCAGCCCCCGAGGACCATTCAGCTTCCTTTTCCCGACCTCAATTTCACCTTGTGTCTGTCACCACAGGGGGAGAATTTGGCATTCCTTGGAAGCTTAATGGGATGCCATGAGCTTAAGCCTTTCCAGGAGCCTACCCATCAGTCTGCCCTTAGTCATCCTCAAACAGATGTATGGTGGTATTGTGGTGAACACTTACTGGACACTCTGCCAGGTAACTGGAGTGGTACTTACGCTCTTGTCCAATTGGCTTTCCCTTTCACCCTGACATTTCATCAACCAGAAAAAGAAAAACCACAACACCTCCCCCACCAAAAAAAACAATAAGAAGAAAAGCCCCTTATGGGTCTTTTGACTCTCAAGTTAATATAGACGTCATTGGAGTCCCACAAGAAGTGCCTAACAGATTCAAAGTCCATGACCAAATAGCTGCAGAATTTAAACCCATATTTCCACCGGTAACTATTAATAAAAATGTAGCTTGGATAAATTACATCTATTATAATCAGCAACGGTTTATTAATTACACCAAGGATGCTATCAAAGGAATAGCTGACCAGTTAAGGCCTACTAGCCTAATGGCTTGGGAAAACAGAATAGCTCTACACATGTTATTAGCCAAAAAAGGCGGGGTTTGTGTTATAATTAAAACCCAATATTGTACCTTCATCCCAAACAACACTGCTCCCAATGGTGGCATAACAAAGGCCTTGCACGGATTTACCACTTTATCCAATGAATTAACTAAAAATTCTGAAGTCAATGACCCTATTTCAGAATGGCTAGGAAAGTGGTTTGGTAAATAGAAAGGAATCATAGCCTCAATTCTTATTTCTCTTGCAATCGTACTAGGTGAACTTGTTAGGTGATGTGTCATACCATGCATCCATGGGCAAATACAAAAGATTGTACAAACAGCACTTACTAAAGCCTCCCTTAGTTCTCCTCCACCTTATTCAAGTAAGCTTTTCCTTTTAGAAGATCAAAACAAACAGCAAAGCCAAGACATGTTAAAGAGTTTGAAGAGAAAAATCGTAAGAAAATTTAAAAGGGAGGAATTGTAAGACACAATGAATTTCTCCGAGTTTCTCTTCAGAAATGTAGCCTGCTAACTTCCTTGTCTTTTGTTCTCAAATTCAACTTTCCTGGCTGGGCGCGGTGGCTCACGCTTTTAATCCCAGCACTTTGGGAGGCCGAGGCGGGCGGATCATGAGGTCAGGAGATCGAGACCACGGTGAAACCCCGTCTCTACTAAAAATACAAAAAAAAATTAGCCGGGCGTGGTGGCAGGCGCCTGTAGTCCCAGCTACTCAGAGAGGCTGAGGCAGGAGAATGGCGTGAACCCAGGAGGCAGAGCTTGCAGTGAGCCGAGATTGCGCCACTGCACTCCAGCCTGGGTGACAGAGCGAGACTCTGTCTCAAAAAAAAAAAAAATTCAACTTTCCTGTTCCTCCTTGCCCCTAGTTACTGTAAAACAGCCTACCCTTTTTCTGTCATCCCTAATCAATAACTCACATCTGTTCCCTTGGTTACCTGCACCCATTGTGTCCCCGAAACTTCACATCTCACATGCTCCACCTCTGTACCTCACACCCCCCTCCCCTTTTATATTTAGAAAAATATGTACAAGTAGCCAATAGGTTCAGCTCAGATCGTGCAGTCCAACCCTAGCCCATGGGGGAGGGACACAGAAGTAGGAATTGCGTTAAGGATATAAAAACCCCCCAGTCTCCTTTGTTCTCTGTGCTCTTGCGATCTTAATTGACACAAGTGGCACCCTTCTGCTGAAGTCAATTGCCTTGCTGAGAGGATTAAACTTTTGCCTGAGTGCTCGTTTTACTTCATGGCACCGAGCATTTATTCCTGGAGCTTTTTATATCCAACAAACTCAAAAATAAGAAAGACAACCACATCTTAAAATTGGCAAAATAGTTGAACAAATGTCTCACCAAAGAAGATATTCCATTTCTAGGTATTTACCAAAGGAAAGATGAAAATACATCTATGCAGAGATTTGTGCCCATGTTTGTAGCAGCTTAATTCGTAACTCAAAACAGTAAACAATGCAAATGTCCAACAAGAGAAGAATAGATTAATAACTTGTAATATCATCATATAATAGAGTATTATTTAGCAATACAAAAAAAAGACAAATCTTTTAAAACTATGCTGAATGAAAGAAGCTAGATGTAAAAGAACACAAACTTTATTACTCCACTTATATAAATTTCTATAAGAAATAGTAGTATGCTGATATACACAGGCGGCAGAAAAGAGATTTCAGATGGAACGAATTGCCTGAGCAAAGGCAGAAAAGGAAAAACCGTGGAGCTTCTGAAAACAGTTGAAAGTTTAGTTTGATTGGTAAACAGGATGCAGATGGAGATTGGACAGGAAAGTTAGGGTCATATCTTAAAACCATTGAGCACAATGCTAAGGCATTTTCACTTTGTTCTCTTAATCATTATGAGTTATCAATAATTTCTGAGCTTCCTTATTGAAAACTGTGTTTCTTTTCTTGGCCAGAATTCTTGATTGCCAGAGAATGAAGAGAGATTATGCATTTAAAGGCCTTAGAATAGTGTTTCATAGTGTGCTCTCAGTGATGGTTTTGAATGCTTATCTAATACGTTCTGTGTGTTTATTTATTGTCTGTTGTGGAAGGCTGAAAAATAGCCCAGCAAAGATGTCCATGTCCTAAATCCTGGAGCCTATGAATACGTTACTTTACATAGTAAGAAGGCCTTTGCCGATGTGATTAAATTAAGGATCTTGAGATGGGGAGATTATACTGGATGATCTGGATGAGTCCATTGTAATCTTAAGAGTCCTTACAGGAGGAAGTCAGGTAAATCAGAGACACAGAGAAAATAATGTGATGGCAAAAGCAGAGAGATACTTGAAGATATTATGCTGCTGGCTCTGAAGATGCAGGAAGGAGCCATAAGACAGGGGACGCAGGCAGACTTCAGAAGCTTGGAAGGGTAAGGAAACATTCTTCCCTGAATAATCCAGATGGAATGAATCCTGCTGACACCTCGACTTTTGCCCAGTATACATTGGACTCCAAAGAAGAATAAATTTACGTTGCTTTAAGCCACTATGTGGCAATTTGCTAAAGCAGCAATAGGAAACAAATACAGATTTGGGTACCTGAAACCATCACTCTTTCTGCCCCCTTTTCCCTTCATTTGTAAGGTTGTACTTGGGAATCACCAGGAGTAGGACTATTATTCTTGTTTAATCTTGACCAGAGTCCACGAGGAAGGAAGAAAAAGCAAGATTGGAGAATAGGTGAGTTCAGTCATCAAGAGAGAGATTTTTCTGGCCCCAAATTAAGACAACTTTGCTGTAACGAACACTAAAATTACGGAAGTAATTTGGATTTGGATAATCTGTAGAGAGACTGGAAGAATTCTTAGGAATATGATAGAAGAGGCCTGAATATGCTCAAATAGGCTGTTAGTAAAAATACGGGTGTTATGAGGGCTTGGAAGTGAACAGCATGGTAGAGAAATCCTGTATCATATCAGAGAAAATCTTAACACACCATAAACTGTAGAAATATAGATGTTAAAAGTGCTGCTGGTGAGGGCTCACAAGAAATTGAGAAACATATTTTTGGAAACTAAAGGAAAGAGGGTTCTTGTTATACAGTGGTAGAAAGCTTAGATGAATTATGTCCTATAATTGTAAGAAAACAGAACTTTTAAGCAATGAACTTGTATAGTTGAAGTTTCCAAGCAGTGGTTAAGGTCTGACTTGAATTTTTCTTGTTGCTTTTAGAAAAATGAGACAGAAAAGGGATAAACTGAGAGAACTGTTAGAAAATGAAACTATGATTTGATGATTTGAGAAATTCTCAGCCTATCAAGATTGCAAAAGATGCCAAAGCTAAGAGATCCACTGTAAGGAAAACACGCTCTGGCGAGAAAGCCAACAATATGGCTGCACATCCTTAAAAAGTTTTTGAATTTTAAATTGTGGCAAAATATACACAATATGAAATTCATTATCTTAACTATTTGTAAGTGTGGGTAGTCTTTTGCTACTGCTTAGGAAGCACAAAAGATTACAGTATTCAGATACACAGAGGGCTCTTTGAAGAGCCATGTGACTCACAAACCCCCTCAACCAATCTCAGCAGAAGCCCCAACTAGAGATAGGATTATTCAGGAAACATCTGTTGAGAAGCCTCTTTCAATGGAGTGAATCCCTATGACTCACAATGCTTTGTTTACCAATAGAAACACTGTCAAATTGGACTAAAAGGGACAAAGTCGTTGAAATGAAAGAAGGCAACCAAGTTCCCTAAATTCAACCAGCAGGAAATGGGCTAATAAAACTATTTAGTAGCAGACATGTGGTACTCCTCATCAAAAAGGATGGCTCTGAGGGTGGAGCTCCAGGTACAGAGGGCAGGTGCAGGAGCCACAGCTATTCCCAGGCTTAGTAACCTAATGCAGTTTGTCCATGGGATTTTGAAAGGGATTGGCTGGTGTCTTCTTTTTAGCTTTCCTTTTCTCCCTTTTTGAATGGGAACATCTATGACTGTTACCCTATTTCTGTCGCACTACTGTTTTAGAGCACAGAACTTGCTTTCTAGTTACATAGGTCCTTAGATAAAAAATTTTGCCCCAGAATAGATTATACTCAGAGCTGCACCCATATCTAATTTAGATATGAGATTTGGGACTTTTTAGTTGATGAAACTTAGATGAGATTTGAACTTGAGCTGATGCTATAATGGGTTGAGATTTATGGGGACCTTAGGATGCGTGAATGTATTTTTCACATGGGATGGATGAGTCTTTGGGGACCAGAGGGTGCTAGAGTAGGCTTAATAATGGCCTCCCCAAAGATGTCTACATCCCACTCCCTGAAACCCATGAATGTTACCTTACATGGTAAAAGAGATTTTACAGAGGAGACACACAGAAACACACAAACCTCTGGATCAGAGACACAATTTCTTATTCATAGCAAAAACAGCAGCCAGAGTAGCATTGTGTGTGTTCCCTATGCTCCAATTCCTATAATGTAATACAGTAAGGGCCAGGTGTTACCTCTGCATGGAGTGGGTTGCACTACAGAAGAGAAGCCCCAAATTTTAAGTCTCTAGGCTTTTATGGGGCTGCTGACATGTCTGCCCATCTTCTCCAGAGAGATTACTCATTATTTCTGGAATGTAAGCAAATTCCCCTCCTGGCGTGAGAAAAGAGAAGGCTTTATCTTTACTTCCCTGGGATGTCTCTAGGGGAGGTGCTATCTCTAGCTTCACTATCCTGGAATGTTTCCTTTATACATTCTCAATTTGGATGTGAACACGGTCAAATAGGGGATTCGGACTGTGCAGAAATACGAGCTATTCACAGAGAATTGTTTTTCAACACTTTATTTCAAGCATCAAAAAAAAAAAAATCAATTACCTTCAATAGAATAGAAAATCTGAAAAATTAAATAAGGCTAGGCATGGTAGCAGATGGAAAGGAATTGCTACCCTGTATGGTTTTAATGAGAATGACCATGCCAAATAATATCACCCAGTGGGATAAGGGAGTACACAGAGATGCAGAAGTTGAAATTAGTTTGAAGACTATATTGTATATTACGCAATATACATTGCTTAAGCATCAGGAACAACGTGAAGAAGCAACATCAATGCCGTTTCTGGATGGTTACAGAAGTTATGTCAAAATTAGATTTTTAAAAGTAAAAAAGGCAAAGAAATTTGCCACATATTTAATAATTACTCTTGGGAATGACTGCAAATTAGAGATGTTAGGTATTATTGATTCATTTATTCTTTAGCAAATGTATATTGAATACATACTATGTATCAGGCAAATGGACATCATCTCCCCTACTATGGAAGAATAATAGTAATCAGATAATTAAAAATTATATACTCCAAGGTGGCAGAATGACAATCAGTAATCAAAATTATTACAAATTATATACTACAAGGAAAACAAAGAAATAAAAGGAATAATGGAAGATTTACCCTAGGGTGGTTAGAAAAGGTTTTTTTTTAGGGAAGTAACATTTAAGTTTTTTGAGACAGGGTTTCACTCTGTTGCCCAGGCCGGACTGCAGTGGTGCAATCATAGATGACTGCAACTTCAAACTCCTGAGCTCAAGCCACCCTTCTGCTACAGCCTCCTGAGTAGCTGGGACTACAGGTGTGAACCACCACACCTGGCTTATTTTAAAAACATTTTTAGTAGAAACAAGGTCTCACTATGTTGTCCAGGATGGTCTTGAACTCCCGGGCTCAACAGATCCTTCTGCCATGGCCTGCCGAAGTGCTGGGATTACAGGTCTGAGCCACCATGCCCAGTGAGGGGAAAGTAACATCTAATTCACACTTACCCTAAGAATTTAAAATAGTGACCAGAGTGTCTTTTAAAACCTAGCTCAGATCATTTCTCTCCTTCACTTAAACCCTTCAACTGTTCTCTAGTCCACTGACAAAAGCCAGAGGCCCAATAATGGTCTACAGAAACCTTCATGGTTTGGTTCCCCAGTACTTCCCTGACCTTCCTTCTTACTACTCTTTCCATAGCACTTAATAGCTTCTAAATATTATAAAGCTTATTTATTAGGTTTATTGTCAATTTATCCTTGCCAGGATATAAACTCTACTAGGGAATTATCTGTTTTGTTCACTTTTGTATCCCAAATGTCTCTGGAATAATTCCTGGCCTCTAACAGAAATTCATTAAATTTTTGTTCAATGAACATAAAATAATTTTATTAAATATAACAAAAATTAAAACATAACAAAAGTATCACAATGTTATAGTACCATTTAAATATTACATAGAAAATACTACAAAATAAGAAATACAAAAACAAAAACTAGGTAAGATTTTTATTTACTATGATGGGTGTGCTTGCCTGTTCATAAGTTCATTCCAGTCTGGAACACAGGAAGATAATGCTACCCGCATAGCTGCTGCACAATTCAGCCCATTTCTTTCCTTTGTTTTTAACTGGGTTAAGATGGAAAACCCTAGTTCACACAAACTAGTTGTTGTGAATGGTAGTAATAGCAGGACACTCTTTCTACTTAACAATGGAAAGTCTTCCTTTACCTTCATCCAAAATGCTGATAAACTTAAGGTCTCATAATCATTCTTCAACGTATATGAAGAACTAAGCTGCAATAATTCATTCTCTTCTTCAGGCACCAAGTTTAACTCAATTACTGATTCAGGGTTTCGAAAAGCAAATGGATCTTTTACCCAACTGTTTTCCCTTAATGTTTCAAATTTTTCTTCTGGAAAGAAATGGTTAAAAGTTTGAGACAGAGAAGTGAGATGCAACAGTATCTCTAATTTTATTTCTTTCAAAATGTTTTCATTAATAATATTCTCTTCAATATGTTGCAAAAATCTTGGAAACATGTAATAACTAGGACAATTACTTTTAAGTCTTACTTGCCATAACAATAATGTCTTTCGAAATCCCTGGATACGTTCAACATGTTGGAATACATCACTGTTTTTCCTCTGTAGTTTTAAACTCAGTTCATTAAGAATGCTAAAAATATCAGTTAAATATGCCAATTTTGTTACCCAAGTATCATCTTCAAAAATATTTGCCAAATGAGATTTTTTTTCAATGAGAAAAAAGTGAATCTCATTCCTGAGCTCATAAACCCTGCTTAGTATTTTCCCTTGAGACAACCAACGAACTTTGGTATGATATAGTAAGTGGGTATGATTAGTTCCAATCTCTGAACAAAATGTTTCAAGAAGCCGGCTATTCAATGAGCTTCCTTTAATAAAATTAACAACTTTCACTGCATTTTTCAATACTTCCATGAGATTCTGTGGAATTTCTCTGGATGCTAAACCTTCACGATATATAAAACAATGATTCCACACAGCACCATTATTAGTAACTTCTAGTAATTTTTTAATTACTCTGCTATGTTTTCCAGTTATGGTTGCTGTGCCATCACTTGTAATTCCTTTACAGTTTTTCCAGTTTAATTTATATTGGCCAACTATGCACCTTTCTAATTCTGTAAAAATATCTAATCCACTTAGGTGTGAGGTTAAATTTAAAAAACACAAAAAATCCTCCATAAAATCGTCTTGCCACGCATATCTGACATATACTAAAAGTGTTGTGCAGCTTCCAATATCAGTGCTTTCATCAAGCTGGATTGCAAAATCTATACCAGACTGTAAACGAGTAATAAGCATTGTTTCTAAATGTTCTGCAATAGTACATATTCGAAGAGATACTGTGTTATCATTAGGTATAGTTTTTAATTTATCAGCTGATTTATCATCAAATATCGTACGCACCATATCCAAACATGCTGGAAGAATAATTTTTTCAGCAGCTGTGTTAGCTATTTTCTCTTTTGCCACACGATATGCAACTAAATATGATGATAATAAGGCTTTCTCACTAACAGTAGTAGAACAACTAAGAAATTGTGTTGATAACTTTATGTCTTTTTTCTTTCTTTGAAAATATTCAAGAGGCTTATCAATAAGTTCAGCATGCTGAGTTTCTAAGTGCCTTTTTAATTTCGAAGGTTTTAAGCTTTCATTCGCAAGAATATTATTACAAATAACACACTGAGGTCTGTCATTTTCAAAGGGTTTTTCACATTTGATAAAGCCATATTTTAAGTAATCTTCATTATAACGTCTTGCACTTACTTTTTTCTTTTTGAAATGTGGCTCAAATGAAGTTGAAGTTTGCAGATTGGAGTCAGTATTTTTCTCAATATTGTCACTATTCACAATTCCAGATTCAACAGATGAACTTGAACATGCTTCTGTATATTTCACTTCACTATTCCTCTTTCTTTTAATAAAGAAATGATCCATTTTAATAGCAATTTGTTCCAGTTTGATTAAAATGTTATAAATGGCACTAACTCAAAAAAGAAGAAAAAAATATATAGTCTAAATAACATCTTTTCAAAAACTATACTCAAAGTTTGCAATTGAATCGAATATCTCAGACTTCACAACTAGTTGCAAGTAATTGTAATATAAAACTTGACTATACATTAACCTTGCTATTATGAAAATCAAGCAAGACACCCAGGAATCAATGACTGAAAACCATTTCTTAGCCAATATACATTCTATTCATCATATCTCCTCCATCAAATACCCCTCTCACATATTGAAATTGACCTCAGCATTCCTTGCTATGTGCACAATTCAGGCAAAGGATTCATGCAAAACACTTTGGTATTTTACATTTTATTTTGTTTTTTAAAAAAACGTTCATTGTGACTCACAGAATTGATTTCATGCCTCACTAATGGGTCTCACATATACCATGAAAAATACTGATATAGAGACATTTTGTGCCTTTGCTGTGTTGGTACCTTGAGTATGTCTGCTTGATGAAGAAAGAGACTAGCTGATCTGCTAGACTGTTGACTTGTATAAGAACATCTTGAAGTGGTGGGAATTTATCTTAGATTTTCATTCCTGAATCATTTTTATGGTCTGATCTAGTGAGGAGCCAATGAGGTTTTCCACGGCTAGGTCAAGTATCAGGTTGGAGTTGATGGTATATTTTTATGGAACTTTCCTGGAATGCATCCTTGACCTGGGAATAAGACCAGAGATAACACATTAAAGCATCACAGTACAAAGTAATATTACTGCCAGCTATGGGGGCCTTTATGATATCCAAGATCATGGATGGTGAGGCAAACAGTCTATAGCTCTCTTTATCACTATCTTATATTGGCTTAGGCCTATTTCTGTAAGGCAAACCACTTCAATTGAGATTGGTAAATAGAAAAATAGTGACAGTAAAACCCAGAAGTTGGCATCAGGAGTTGGAAAGTATATTAACAAAACAGAATACAGCAAGCCATGAAGGAGTATAGCTTATTCACCATACATACTTCCTTTTTGCTTGGCCGCACCTATCTTGGTCATGCCTGCCTTGGTAGTGCTGCACTGCTCTCTTGGATCATAGTATATTTCAGTCTTATGACCATAACAGTAGTTTCAACCCTTCCTTACACACCTTTCCATCAAATTATCTCAAATTTTTTGGGAGGGGTGCAGTCTTACATTTACTGTAGTGTTTATTTATTAAAATTTCCACATCTTAACTATGTTAATACTGTATCTTTATTATGACTGTTTGTATTAATTGTACTTTCTTATTTTTGTATTGTTAATCATCTGGTATCTAGGTGGGTCCTTGATGACTGGAGAGGTACTACCTCTCCCAGGGTTAGCTAATTCCTATGCAAACTAACCAATCCAGAATCCCCCTACTCCCAACACAGACATCTTGGGTTCTTATACTCCTGGCCAATAGTGCCCTATCCTAATCACTCCAGACCAGCTACCAGGCAACTAGGGATATCCCCAATGCCCCAAGTCAGCCAAAATTATTTAAACTAGCCAATTTTAAACCTGTTCAAGCCTGCTTATCCAGTTTTGCCCATTCCTTCCTAAGAAAACCAAATAAAGGCTTTCCTGCAGTTTCCTTGTATTTCCTCTCCCCACTGACCCTGCTGCTTCCAGGTATGGCACCCTTGCATGGTGTAAGGTGCCATGCTTCCTGTTTCTAGGGATCCATGAGTATAAAAATTTCTTCTTTAATGACAATCATTTTCACATCTGCATATCTTACCATATCTGATTAAAATAAATCCTGGGTACATTTTAAAACACTTTGTGTTATTGGTCTAGTTAAAAAGTTGTATAGTTTGGTCCTAAACCTCTTTTTCCTGATCAGGTTTTTTACCTTTTAATACAATTATTTTGTAGGCCATGAGTTCTTCTAGGAAATCAAAGTCCTAAATGCTTTAACGATGGTTAAATAGCTACAGATTACATATGGTACCTGATTGCACCTTAAAAGGTGTGCATCTGGGAGAGAATTCAGGACCTGGTAGATGCCTTTGACTTAATCTTGGTTAGATGCTTCCTTGAAAGATGACATGTTACAAATAGTTAACCTTGGCTGGAAAGAGACAAAGCTTTTCTTAGGAGGTTTTATGTCCTCTGCCAAAGACATTAGCAGGACCAAAGAGTTTATGGTACATACCTCTTGGATGTCCCAGCACAGTGGGTGGTCATCAATGTATTAGACCAGAACCACACTGCTGAAGGCAAATGCATCTAGATCTTTTTCTAATGCATAAGAAAAGTTGAAGGGCAATACACAGCCTTGAGGCAGTCTAAGCCAGATAAACAGCTGCCTGAAAGGGAATACTGACTCTTCCTTCCATAGTTAAAAGTTCATATAAGGATGCTAACATGTTTTAATGCTTCAACTTTCCCCCAAGAAACCTCAAACTACTACAATTTTGTCCTTCTGCCACCTCTCCCTAGATATTTACCATATATAGCTCCAGAAAAACAGTGCTAAACAAAACATGTTAAACAAAACATGCTACAGTCTTTTGTTTGACTTTCTTTACTTGTATCTCTGAAAGCGGCTTTAATGAGAAGCCAGAGGAATTTTAGGGGAGAAGTTCAAACCTGAGGTTCTGGCCTAACCATAAGTTCCAGAACTTTAATTTAAACAGACATGCTCAATTAGTACTCAATGTAAATCAGAGCATGTTCATACCCGAACACGATCACGTACACCAGTGTGATTCCATAACCCAGGTGGGTTCTGCTGGCCAAAACACCAAAGACCTATAAATGTGTACACTGATGCTTAAGATGTGTGCACTGAAATTGGCTCCTGTGGCTACATGGCAACATTTCCAAGTAATAACTTTATTCAGCTATCCATCTACTTAGCCTCCCTTAAGAATTGCAATTAAGGTAATCAAATATTTGTAGTTGAAAGTTTCTCATACACCAAGGTGCATTAACATGGTTATATGATGTGGTTTTAGGTAAGTGATTTTCCACTAATAAATCTTATCTACCTGTTCCTAGAATAGTGCTTGCTGTATGGTAGTTACTCAATGCATTTGAGAGAATGAGAAAATTAATGACACCTGTAGTAAACTGTACACTGTACCTTCTATTTTTATCACAGTCAGTAACAAATAAGTTATCCAACTATATTTGGACAACTGGGAAATATGTAAGACAAAGGCTAATAAAACATATTATTTAAAATAGGATTGTCAAAGATTCTACTTCATAATAAACTGCTTATGTTAAGAAGTAGAAACAATGATCCTATAAAAACATACATGTAAATTTAGATTTAGCTTTTAAAGCTTAGAACCTAAATCTACCTGAGAAAAAGAAACATACATTAAAAAAGTATCTTATTTTTATATTACTATATATGGATCATTATTCTCTTAGAAGCAATTGTCTTTTAACTATTCCATTCTTTCATATTCTTACTATTCATGTTTCAATCCCCCCTTGAAAGTTTATAACACTAGTTCAGTTACTATTGTATTAAACAGGTATTTTTAAAGGGTTTACTCTCCCTCCTAAATCAGACAGTTCATCTATAGTAACAGCAGTGGCAGTATATTAGGGAACAGGTCTGGTAGATGTGGTGATGAAAGCATGGGGAAGTTCTTTTTTAACTGAATAGGATGTGAGGTATCTTCTAAATGAGAGGCCGAAGTAGAAAATGTTGCAAGTTTGTCAGAAGAAAATATGAAATATTAGTAATTGTTTAGGAATGTGATAATATGATGGACTAGGAAAATGTTTTAGGATTTTTAGTCTGGCTGGTTGTCTTACTTGCTTAATGCAATGATTGTTATTGTTATAATGCTTGATAGTCTAAAATTCCCTGTCATTAATCTTTTATATCCTAAGATATATCTCTAGTGTGCTGTATCATCTTCTGAAAATACAGCTCTAATCAGCTTCTTCATAACTGGAAAAGCATTTAATGGCACCGAACTTGTGTAAGCTCTTCAGGATAATATCCTTTAAGCTTAAGCCTCATCTTTCCAGGTTTCTCCTTCATCACATGATCTCCATACATTGTACATTTCAGTACTAAAGTATGGAAATTCTTGAAATAGTTCATGCACTTTCATGTCTCTGCTTTTGGCTAGTATTCCTTTTGCCTAGAATACTCTTGTTGAGTCATATGAAGTCCTATTTATTCTTTTGTACTTAGTTCAAATGCTACAGCAGCCATACATTCAAGTAACATTTAGCTACCTACAGTACCTAAAGTATGTCAGGCACCGGAGATACTAAACAATGAACAGTGACCTATTAAAATACCAGAATATCCATTCAGCTATTAAGATGAATAAGGTGGAGTTACACAACACTGACAAATCTCAAAAACATTATGTAAAACAAGCTAGCTCCAAAAAGATGTACACATTACAGATTGCATAAAGGTGGTTGGGAGAGTGGTTTCCTTAGGCAAAAGGGAAGAGAATGAGACGGGGTAGGGCTGACAAAGGACTTCAATCGCTTATATAATCATTTATTTCTCCAATTCAGTGGTGAGTACACATGTGTTATAGTTTTGTTTTTACCTTTTGTCTGTTTAAAATCGTCTATTTTAAAAAAGGATTTATAAGGCTGGATACTTTCCTGAAGGCACTGGAAATCTGTCATACGGCCACTAACTTAAAATTACCTTCCATCTCTTGCATTTCCCTTTGTTTCCTGTTTTGACATTGCGCACACATTAGTTAGTACACTAGGCCTAAAGAGTGGAAACTGCCAGGTACCAGCTTTAGCTAGATTAAAACATGACCCTCTTCCCAGGAGACTCCCGACCGGTTTTCTCGTCCTCCAGGGACCCAACTAGGATTTCAATGAACTTTGGCCTGAACCCCTCGGCCGACCCTAGAATAATCGCCCTTCAGGCCCGGATTGCTTCTGCTCTCACCTTCCCTCAATTCATACGGGGGGCAAAACCAGACTGTACTTCCCGCAACGAACCCTGGAATGTTTCGCTTTAGCGGACTCCGGTCCACTCCCATCAGAGGATGCCCTTCTTTCGCCTCACCTCCAGCCAGCCGCAGCGACCCGGCCGGGCCCAGCGCTGCAAGCCTCAGGTCTCTCCAGCAGAGCTGCACCTCCGCTCTCCCCACAATTCCCTCCGCAACACCACTTCCGGCCTACCTCACAAATTCCCCATTCCAGCCGAAAAGAACTGGCTCGGCCCTCTGCGCATGCGTGAGACCGGGGCGGTCTCCGGAGGTGCAGAGAGCGGGCGGTGCAGGCTCCACTTTTCCACTTCCCTACCGTCTGTTGGCAGTCTCGCGGGATTTCCGCCTCTCGCGGGAGTTATTTGAATGCCAGGGCGGTAACGACTCCCTAGACGCTTGGGGCCCTCTGACAAGAAACCCGAGGAGACGCCGCGGAGATCTCTGCCTCTGAGCTGGTGGGCGGGCCGGCTGTAGCCCAGCGCGGACAGGGCTAGTCCGGACAGAGTCCCAGAGCCATGGGAGCGAAAAGAGACTGCTGCGGATTAAGGAGGCCTTTCGGTTGGCGCAACAGCCACACCACAACCAGGCGAAGCTGGTGGTGGCGCTGAATCGCTCCTGCCACGGGGTAAGCGCTCCCGGCCCGCGCCCGCCCCAGCCCCAACCTGGCGGGGTCAGGACGCTGGTTCATACACTCCAAGGTGATTTTCATAGTCTTTGTGGAAGAATTAGAGAATTTTGAACTTTGATATCATTTCACCTGTTTACTTAGAGAATCGCCTTGTGTTTAATAATCATAGTATTCCTGTGCGACTCTTTAGGTTAGCAGATCATTGATTTTTAACATAAACCTGCATTTCATTAAATAGATTTAAATATGTATGTATATTTCTGTCCTCTAATGATTGTAACAAACCACACTTCTTGATCATTAACAAGATAGGTTCGTGCAAATAAGTGCATCTTTGTCACAAACCAAATATTTTTCTGGTTGATATATATAAATAAAAAAATATATAAAGGACAATATATACATTCTTATATATATAATATATACTCCTTTATTTTTTGGTTTGACATATATATGTCATATATAGTTTTTTTTAATTCTACCTTAAAGAAACAGGGAAACAAATGTTAGATACAGAAGCTTGAATTTCAACTCTGAAACTTAATGCGACTTCATCAGCATTTCTCTTCCTCAAGCTACTTACTTCTTGTAGGATTACACAGTCAAATTTTTAAAAATTTTTGATTATCCAACTGGATTTTTTTTTTTTAATTTTTGAGACGGAGTCTCACTCTCTCACCCAGGCTGGTGTGCAGTGGCGCACCCTCGGCTCACTGCAACCTCCGCCTCCCGGTTCAAGCGATTCCCCTGCCACAACCTCCCGAGTAGCTGGGATTACAGGCACCCGCCACCAGGCCCGGTTAATTTTTGTATTTTTAGTAGAGACGAGGTTTCACCATGTTGACCAGGCTGGTCTCGAACTCCTGACCTCAGGTGATCCACCCACCTGGGCCTCCCAAAGTGCTGGGATTACAGGGGTGAGCCACTGCACCCAGCCTCTCCCACTAGATTTTTAAAGCTGTTTTTTGATTAGCAAATATTTCTTTTACATGGCTCAAACTACATGAAAAGAAATGCAGCGAGAAACACTTCCTCCCTAGTCCCTATCCAGTACCATTCCTAATAGTCTTCACGGGTAATCATTTTAAATTAGTTTCTTGTTTATCCTTCCGGTATTCACGCAGAGATACAAGCGGATGAGAATATACAGTCTTATTTCACTTGGTCTCTCCTTCAGTATTTTCTGCATTGTTCATGTTTTTTTTTTCCCGTTTTACTGTATATTCTGGATATTCCTCCTTATCAGTATTCAATTAAACTTATTTTTTCCTGTCACATACTCCATTTTGTAGATACACTCCAGTTTATAGAGTGAATCACGCGTAGGTGGACACTTGGTGTTGTTTCCAGTCTTCAGATATTAGAAACAACTCTTCAGTGAATACATGTCATTTCTACATTTGCAGGGGTAACTGTCAGATTCTGAAAAGAATTGCTGGATCCAAGAGGAAATATGTTTGCAAATATGATAGATATTTACAATTGCCCTTCATAGAGTGATCCATTTTACACTCCTATCAGCAGAGAAGAGAATGAGAGATACTGCTTTTTTTTTTTTTTTTTTTTTTTTTTAGGGGGATTGGAAAGAACAGGAATATAATTGGGATTTTTTGATAGATAAGTAAAATCCTGAAAAGTTTGGGAATATGAGTTAGAATGATAAAATGTATAACAAAAATAAATTGTTGTGTGATAGGAAGGCTTAATTTTAAAAAGCAGTGTTGAATTGGGACCATTGGGTGTTGGTTTTTTTCTTTCTTTTTTTTTTTTGTTTCTGAACTGTACCTTTAGCACATTTCTCTATATAGATTCAAGGATATTTAGAAAAATCAAAATCTCTTGTGATCAAAATCTGTGCTGCCTTGCTCCATGACAGAAGCAATTCAAAAACAAGAGACTTGGGTAAATATTACTCAGGTTTATTTTCCTCAGTTTTTTCTACTGGATGGATAATTAATACTTGTTAAAGAGTAGATATTTTAGCCCGACACGGTGGCTCACGCCTGTAATCCCAGCACTTTGAGAGGCGGAAGCGGGCAGATCATGAGATCAGGAGATCCTGACCAACATGGTGAAACCCTGTCTGTACTAAAAATACAAAAATTAGCTGGGTGTGGTGGCACGTGCCTGTAATCCCAGCTACTCAGGAGGCTGAGGCAGGAGAATCCCTTGAACCCAGGAGGCGGAGGTTGCAGTGAGCCGAGATCACGCCGCTGCACTCCAGCCTGGTGAGAGTGAGACTCCATCTCAAAAAAAAAAAAGAGATTTTAGTTAGGTGAAAGATTGTTAAGATTTTTGAGAATTATGATAGTGCTAGGGACAGAGGCTATTATCAATGTAGTTTGTGAAGGGTTTGTTTTTTATTTCTGCTGACCAGTAAAAGTTTTTTAAGAGACATTTGTTCATTATATCAATTAAGCTATGATGATCTGCAAATATGAACCAACAGTAGAGTGAGAAACAGAATTTGCAGCAGTTTATTACATCATTTCACCAAACAGAAGATAATGAGAAAAATTGAAGACAGTGACATTTCAAACAAAATGACCTTATAAATATTTTTCTGTAGGCTAAAATAATAAGCTTATAATTAAAAGCTAATTTGTTAGGTAATAGTAGCTTACATTTAAAATTATAAGAAACCAATTTTAGGTAAATACACTTAAATTAATGCTCTACCTAGGAAGGAATGCAAAAGATCATTTTTTTGGTCAAAGAGTTGTTGCATTCTTGTTATTTAGCAAATATTTCAGACAAGAACTATTTTGAGACTATGTAAATGTATATTTAGTATACCTATGCATGCAAGTAGCATTGTAGCTTTTCTTCGTTTGCATGAATTGTAACCCCTTTGAGTTATTAAAGTCTTCACTTGGGGAAAATCAAGTGGTTGTTATAATGCCACTTGGGAATAAGTTTTCATTTGTTTTTGTTTCAGTACTGAGGTAAACAGCAATGAAGTTTTTGATGTGCCAAATTCTGAGTAAGTTATTGGGAAATAAGCCAGAAAATGCCCAGATTGATAATGTTTTGTGTAAAAAATTAATGAAGCCATTCTTGTTAGATTGAAAGATAAAATTGCAAATGAGAGAATCCAGGCAATCCTGCCTCTTTTGAGACTTAACACCTATGAATAATGACTTGTCCCATAAGTTAAAAGTATGTGCAACTTCATAGTTTTTTGTTTGATTTTTAAATTCACAGTAGTTGAATTATTCCTATTAAATATATAATTTATGAGAAAAGAAAGTATGTATGAAACACACCCACCCGCCCATTTAATAATACATCATTCCAATAGCAATTCCCTGACACCAGCTGAATGTCCTACAAGGCAATTCAATTTTGTTACTAATTGCCTGAAGTTAGCACAGTTGCCACAGGTTAAGTGCTCAGTCCCACAAGACTGCCTCCATTTCAGATGCCAGCCACAAGTCTCAGGTATTCCCAACCTACTTGGACTTCTTCCAGGCTGACTCCGTATTTGGGCATTCCCATGACCTGCCCCCCAAGTTTGATAATTTGCTAGAATGACTCACAGAACTTAGGAAAGCACTATATTTACTACTACAGTTTTTGTGTAAAGGATAGAACTTGGGAACAGCCAAATGGAAGAGACACATAGGGGAAGGTATAGAGGACAGAAGGTGCAAAACTTTCATGCCCTCTCTGTGCCACCCTCCCAGCACGTTAATGTGTTTGGAAGCCCCTTGAGCCAGATCATTTCAAAGTTTTTATATGAGGTTTCATTGATCAGACATGATTCATTAATCATTAATCACTAGTCACTTATTTGAACTCAGTCTCCAGTTCTTCTCCGCTTGTCAGAGATAGTGAGATGAGCTAAAAGTTTCAATCCTATAAACACCTAGTTGGTTTTTCTGGTAACCAGCCTCCATCCTGAAGGTACCTAGGGTCCCTCTCTATCTCCCAACCCCAATGAGTCACCTCATTAACATTAACTCAGGTGTAATTGAAAGGGATATATTATGAAGTATAAAAGACACCTCCTATCAGGAAATTCCGAGGGTTTTAGGAGCTTTCTTCCAGGAACCAAGGACAAAGAATAAATATATTTTTTATTATACCACAGAAGAGTAATAAGATAAACATATATACCCAGCATCCAAATTAAGAAACATAACATAAAGTTATCTTTTAAGCCTCTTGTGTTCCTTTGTGAATATATTTCCCCTCCTTCCCAGAGGAAACCATCATCTTGAATTTTGTGTTATCTATTACCTTGCTTGTCTTCAGAGTTTATTATAGTTTTAAGGCTACCTAGCGGTATATCTGAAATAAGCCTCTTTTTGACCTTAATATAAACGGAGTTGTATTGCATGTATGCTTTCAGTGGTTTATTTTCTTAATAAATATAGAAAATATCATTTGTTAGATAATTGTATTGGGTCATTCGTGATTACTTTTTTTGTCTTTTTGTTTTCTTAAGATTTTGTTCTTGGCTTTGAGAATTTCATTTCTTTAACATGGACTGGTGATATATTAGGTAACATGTACTTAACAGAACTGAAAATCATAGTTTAAAATTATTTATTCTGAAAGTGTTCAAATATACACAAAAGTAAAGAATCGCATAATGAACCCAACAACCCAACACCTAGTTTCAGCCATTATCAAGTCCTCCCCCTCCCCCGCCCCGTAATACTCATTCACATATCCACACATTCTACCGTTCTCTCAGCCAGAATTATTGTGAAGGAAATGTATGCCTGTCACATTTTTATCTAATATCTAATATTGAGTGTTAGGATTTTTATAATTATTGCCAAAAAATGTTTTTTACACTTGTTTCTTTGAATTAGAAGCTAAACTATGTCCACATATTTCATTTTATTGATATATCCTTGTCTCTCTTAATATATAACAGAGTCCCCCTTTTTTTTGTTGTTGACATTTATTTGTTGTAGAGATTAGGTCATTTGTCTGATTGAATTTCCCATATCCAGGATTTGGCTGTTTCCATCCTCATACAATCTTTCAACCTATTCTATCATGTTTATTTTCTGTAAACTAATAGTAAAATTTAGATGCTTGATTAGGTTCAGGTTTGACTACTTGGGCGTGAGGGCAAAAATGCTTCTTATGCGGTAGTTTATAAACATCCTATTGCATCATATCAGGAGGGAAAGTCTTCAATAATATTTTTGAAACAGTGTCCTAATATATATGGGTTAGGGATTATAGAGCAATAATATATAAGTTCCATAAGCTGTGTTGCTCTAT